>NC_056743.1:1304797298-1304948840 GCF_019279795.1 Protopterus annectens | reverse complement strand
CATCTCTCACAACTGGAACATTGTTACTAGTTCACAGAATTTGTCTAACTTGTTAGGGGATTCCCCATTGTTTGCATATAAAAAGACTAAAACAATTAGAAATTCACTTGAGAACAGAGATTTAGCACTGGTGTTAAATTCTGTTAGAAACATTACTGACCTACCTGGTATGTTCGAGTGTGGCAAATTTGTTTGTTGCAAGTTTATTTTCAAAGGTAACTGCTACACTTTTGTATTCATTCTGCGGTGGTGCAGTGGTAGCATTGTTGCTTCACAGCAAGAGGTTCTCCGGTTCGATTCTGTGCTTGGGTTGGGAGTGCCTTCTGTGTAGAGTCTGCATGTCCTCCCCCGCGGTCGGGTGGGCGTTCGAAAGACATGCGTAAATGGGCGTGCCTTTGTTGAAGGTTGGGCGTCGGCTAGCAACTCGACACCATAAAAACCAACTGCCAATCATTAGTGGACCGGAGTTCCGCTGTGGCGACCCCTAACCGGGAAAAGCTGAAAGACAAGCAACAACTACTACACTTTTGTACACAATGACTTATGAAGTTGCATTTGCCCATCATTTTGACTGTTCATCCACTAATTTGGTTTATGCTGCAGTTTGTAATTCTTGTCATTATTTCTATGTGGGAAAGACATGCAGGAAACTATCAGACAGAATAAAAGAACATTGTGGGGCTATCAGAAGTTCTGACTCTTGAAATGCACTAGCTAGGCATTCGCTAACTAATTTTGAAAAAAAATCTGTTTTTAGTATTGGAGCAAGTAGAACTGTTTTTTTGGTGCTATGCTACTCTTCTGAAAGTTAGAGAACTCAAATGGCAACTTTTGCTGGGAGCGGATTCAGCTCCTGGTTTGAATATCAGTTTAAAATGTGCTTTGAAATGGCTTACCTGAGTTCATATGACAGACTCACTTTTCACTAATTTGCTGTGTATTGTACATGATTTTTCAGGTCACTTCATTACCATATAATATGTGCATATTTAAAGAAGGATAGGTTTATGTCATTGGCTGTTACTGTTTTACTGCCGTAAGACGTATATATTTACTGATTTTCTTTGTACCCTCTTATTTCTGAAGAAGTTCTTGCATATTAAAAATGAAAGCCCACTCAGTTACTGGTTCTGGTGTTGTTTTGTCATATAGCTGTAGAAGTTTTTTTGCCAGTGTAAAGTTCTAACTTCATTTTGCAGCTTGTTGGGTTTATTGGTGTGTATATAAATATATATATAAATATATCAGGCCTCGAGCATTGCTTGTTTTCTGATAGTCTTCCCCTTTTCTTTGTAGTGCTGCTTGTTATAGGTACATCTATTGGCTCATTGTTGGTATTCCCTTTTGTACCATTGTTGGTGTGCTACTTTGTCTTGTTTTTTTGAGTATTTCTTTTTTTTTTTTTTATGGCTGACCGGCAAGACAGTTTTTAAAAAATGTTCTTCATGTGGGTATAAGTTCCCCAGTTCGGATGCCCAGTAGGAATGCGTCTATTGCGTTGGATTGGCACACCTTCAGGTGGAATGTGAAACCTTTGTAGGCAGGGTTTAATCATCGGCCACTGGTCGAGTGCCATAAGCTGGTGTTGAAAAGATTTACTCACTTTTACTTGTATCTCCTGAACTGGAGCTTACCCTTCTAAAAAATCTTCTGGGAAGACCAAGGGGGATTCATCATTTAAAGGCAAGGAGTCTAGGAGGCAATCCCTGGATCATTCTCCTTCTGTTTGAGGTTTGTCTCTGCCCCAAAACTTTCCAAGTCATTGGATCCATCTGGTTCCTCAGATCCGAGAAGAGCCAAATCTAAATATCTGGTCTGCTACTCTGTTTTCACTATGGAGCCGATGTAGTCTAGGATCCATTCTCCTATCTTGCAGGGAAAACCCTTGAAGGGCTTCCAGGCCACCCTCCATCTCTTCATTCCTCAGGTCAACTAGCAACCTAGGCCCCTCAAAGGGCTTTCAGGCCACCCTCAACCTCCTCATTCCTCAGGTCAACTAGCAACCTAGGTGAAGCATATGTGGACAGGATGATGAGGAAATTTCTCTGAGCCCAGATTCAGTTGAGAGTTTTACTGTCTCCATCTCCTTTCGGAGCCATGGGCCTACCACTAGCCGAGACCCAATTGTTTACTCCTACTCTGATCCGACCAGTGGTTGTTGCGCCATCAGATCCAAGAGGTCTGAGTTCGTGTCATATTCAAAAACCTGGCCACCTTTGACTGACTACATCTCCATCTCTGATCCTGTCGGTGCAAGTGCTGTCACAGCCAGAGAAATCTCAGAGCTATAGTGTTTGTGCAGGATCCAGCTGGTTGGTTTTAATTCTGATGCCCTTGGAGCTGTCCCTTCCTCTCAGGGCCTCTTGTGTTGAACAGCTCGGCTCCAACCTCCATGTTGATGTAGGATTGTCTTGATGCTGTGAGCCATCCTTTGCAGGTGTCTTTGACTCCTGCCAAGGTGGCCCTTGCCTCTCCATGGCTTCTACCTTTGAGGTAGTGGAAAAAGCGTTTTCCACCTCTGTGGACAAAGGTATACTTGCCCCCCCCCCTCTGGTCCACTCCTACAACTGTATGCTTTGCTCCCTGAGTCTCTTCACCCTGTCCCATCGGGGCAGCCAGCCCATTCTAGCCTGGAGACTATCCTCATCCAGGACTCTGCTCACACTTCCAAGTCTTCCTCGGCACATCCCACTGGCAAACCTCCTCAAAAGCCTATGTGCGAAAGGAGGTTTGTAGATTCATCACAGGAATCCTTGACAGAAAGCACCACCTTTGATGAAGGAGAAGGATCACCTAGATCACCCCTTAGGATGTCTCCTTCGGTGAAATACTTGAACTTTTGTGGCAGAAAGGTGGTTTGCCTTCCAGCCTGTATTCCCATGAGGAGTCCGTGTTTCTCAAGGCTTTATCTGTGCCCTGGGTAGTCCCCAGCAAGCAAGGTGGTGGATTTCATCTCTCACTGAGTCTGGAAAGATCTGGATGTCATGGAGCCTGATACCAAGAAGTCAGTTAAGTACCTTGTTGCACTCGGGGATCATCAAGCCCATTGGAGCAAGTGTCCAAAGAACTTGCTGAGCAGAGTTCTTCTGTCCATCCCCCAAACAGAGACTCCAGGATTTTGGACAGGTTCAGGAATCATGTTTCAGTGACCTTTGTTCTCAGGTCACTGAACTATTTAGTACACATTGCAAGATTTAAGTGGAACTTGATCATGGAGTTTTCCATTGCCCTCTTGGGGTCCATGTCTGTGGAGGACAAGACTGTTTCTTCGCAATTGGCCACTCTACAGTCCTTGCCAAATGCCTCTATGAGGCTAATTTTTCTCACCTCTGAGGGAGTTTTGAGAGCCCTGGGTTCAAGAATTGCTGAGAGACTGCATGGCTGGATATGCCTGGGTGATTTTTGTGGAGCCTTTTAAGTCCGCATTCATCAATGATCCCTTTGATGGGTCCACCTTATTCAGCTCCTAGGTGAAAAATACTGTCTAGGAGTGAACAAGAGGGAAAGACATCTGCTGTAGGGATGCATTTCTCTACCCCACAAAGGACATTTTCACGAAACCAGAGAAGGGGTAGGAAGATGTGGTTCCATAAGTCTCGAGCCTTTTCCCAGGACCCTTATATGGATGGGTCCCCTGTGGCAGAGGGGCAACTGTAATAACAGATGTTGCCCACATGGTACAGGAGACCTGCAAAACCAGGGCTTCCGATCTCCTTTCTCGGAGAAGCCCTTCCAGTGTTCCTGAAATGTTGCCCAGCTGCTGCACTTCATTGGGCACTTTTTCCTGCAACTGGAAGCCTAGATAGCCATCACCAAAGATATCTGGATGCAGAGGATCATATCCAGAGGTTACTACATAACCTTTTCCCTTCAGCCTCCCAGTCTGCCTGTAAAAGTCCTAGACGGTCCACCCAGTCAGAGGAAAGCAGCAGCTATGGAAATAGCTGCCCAAAAGAGTCATCTAAATGATCCCCCCAGACCAGCAAGGATTTGGAACTTAAGGCTCTTTTTAATGTCAAAGAAAAACTGGGAAAACCTGAGACCTGTCTTGGATCTCGACAGTTTGAAAAGTGCTCAAAATTCTTAATGGTCACAATTCAGTCCATTCTACTGCTTTTGCATAAGGACTATTGGATGTGCTGAGTAGATCTCTACGATGTGTACCATCACATCAAAATAGACAAGCGAACCAGGAGATACCCACTTCTGGCTTGGAGTTGGTCATTACCAGTTCAGGGCCCTGTCCTTTGGCCTCACCACAGTCCCCAGGGTGTTCGCCAAGCACATAACAGTTGTTTCAGTTTACTTGAGACTGCTGGGATTCTGGGTGTTTCTCTATCTCGACAACTGACTCCTCTCTGCTCCCAAGTCTCTACTCATTCAAGCCAGGGACTACTTGCTCCAGCTATGTCTTCAAATGGGTATTGCAGTGAGCTACTCCAAGTCTCGCTCTCCCCCACTCAAGTCCTGGAGTTTGATGCTGGACTGGATATTGAGGCAGATCGCAAATGTATCGCAGGCCAGAATAAACACTTTACAGAGTCAGGCGTCCCACATCCTCTCTTCATTCCCACCAGCAAGGTTGGTATTGCAACTCCTTGGAGCTATGGTAGCCTCCATAACTGGCACTTCTGGCAAGGTATTATATGAGGGTACTGTAGTGGACGCTTGCAGTGCAATGGTCAGTAAGACAGTGCTCCCTTGTCTGCACTGATGCAGATTACTAAGATTTGCAAGAAACACACAGCCTGGTGGATCACTGCAAAAAAAGTTTCTCAGGACTGCCCTTTTATTGTTTCGATCACCCACAGCCACATTGACTACATGGGGGGCTTTGACTGGGAAGGACGGTCCAAGGCACTTGGTATGATTTGGAGGTCAATCTTCACATAAATCTCCTTGAAGTAAGGGCAGACCTATTAGCATTGCAGGCATTTCAAGGTGTTCTCCCTTCACTGATTGCCATTCAGACTGACAATGTCAGTAGTCTGCTATGTCAGTATGCAGAGGGGACCCAGATCATATCCCCTGTGTCAAGAGCAATTAAGAGTTTACCAGTGGTCTCTCTCTTCCGGCTACTTCCTTTTGGAAATGCATATCCTGGGGGGAGGTCCAAATTGCTGGCAGACAAATTGAGCAGATCTATCTGACTCCCTCATGAATGGTCTCTCAATCCTCTGGTGGCAGAAACTGTTTTTCGTCAATGGGGCCAGCTGTGCTGCAGTCTCTTCACTTCCCTTAACTCCAAGTGCAGCAGGTATTTCATCCTCCTCAGAGAGGATGTCAATGAGGAGACATTCTAATTCACGACTGACCTTCTGGGCTCCTACACGCATTTCCTCCTATATCTCCAATTCCCAAATTTCTTCGGAAAGTGCTTCACTGGAAGAGTAGAGTACTCCTCCTTGCCCATTCTGGCCTCAACAAGTATGCTTTCCCTTCCTTTGGCCTTATCTAGTACCCTTGGGTGTTGGATCCAGTCCAGGATCTCCTGTCTTATCCATCAGGGATAACTCCTCCAGCTATTCGAACCCTAAAATTGACTGTATGGTTTCTTTACTTCCATTTATGGCTAAACAGTCCAGGCTTTCTTCCCTGGTTCAACACATCCTCATATCCTCTCAGAAGGGACTCTTCTAGGAAGGTGAATAACAGCAAATGGAAAAGATTTTCCCTTTGGGGTTTCCAGAGACAGTTGGATCCATTTTCAACACCTAGTCCAGTATTCTTGACTTTCTTGCTTCCATATTCAACAGTGGGGCTAGTTATTTTACACTAAAGATCCAACTTGCAGCCATCTTGAATTTTTATGTAGAAGATGACCATTCATCTCTGGTATTATCTAGATTATGTAAAGCCTTTCTCAAAGGTACGTTTTACTGCAACCCCTTATTAAGGATCCTACTCCTCCATGGGGTTTAACAATACTTCAAGCCCTTGCTCAGCCTCCTTTGAACCAGCTGCCAAGGTGGACTTAAAAATAGATGTGAAGTTGTTCAGTCTCGCCGTCCATTCTTCACTGATGGGTTCAGAGCCAATCCTCTGCTCCGACATGGCCGACTAGCAAGCACAAAGTTCTCCAGTAGCTCGAGACCCAACCCCTTATCCCACAATGCACTGCTGGAATTACCTCAGATCTAGTTTGCGTTTCCAGCATTGCTCGAGACCTATTATTGGGAGTTTTCAACTTTCAGCAAGTTTTATATTTCAATTTTTATATCTTTTATTACTGTATAATACTATCTAGTTAACAGTTGTTTTCTGTGTTCTCCCCTTTCCCCAGTAAAATCTATGCCTTCAGCCCTTTGGCCTTGGGCTCTTTCTTATAGTTGTTACGTAGTGTTCCCTTTTTGGGATTCTTGTTGTTGGATTGCCTTAATCCTATTTATCTTGATATAGTTAAATAGTTGGTTACTAGTTGCCTTTTTGGGCTGTGTGTATTGTGTGAGTTAGTTAGATTTCTTCTTTAACTTTAAATAGCTTAACTTTAAATAGTGTTTCTTTTATATTGGATTTTGTGAAATGTCTAAAGAAAAGGAAAAACATCCAAAGTCTGGGTTTAAAAAATGCCTAGACTGCGGACAGTAGATGTCAGTCACGGATGCCCATGTGCAGTGTGTTTACTGTTTGGGTGAGGTGCACCTGCAAGAGTCATGCAGTGTCTATCACTCCTTTTCAACTAGAGTGCTTGCAGAAAGGAAGAGGAAGTTAATTGATAGGGGTATTATCAAACACCCTTTTTCAGAGGCATTGTCTGACCAGGATGAGTCCAGCAAATCGTCCAAATCTTCCTCTGAATCGAGGACTATGAAAGAAAAAAGTCAGTGTGGTGACTTCAGCTCCACTGCCTTTGGAGCCGACAGTCTGCTCTTTTCTGAACTGGGACATTGCTCTGGAACCAGTTGCCGAAAAACCTCCATCGATGTTCATCGTGTTTCACTGTTGCAGTCATGACTGCAGGGTTCTCCCCTGCCGGCAGGCAGCCCTCGGTCGGCCAGAATCCCAAAGTCTGGGTCCGGCGTCTGCTGTTCATCCCTGCTCCCTGACGTCAGAGCGCCAGGAGTATAAAGCTGACAGCCGACGCCATCTTCTCCAGTCTTTCTTGCTGTGCGGTGATAGCAGTTCGCAAGTGCCGGTCGGTTGACTCCTGACTAATATTTTTACTTACTTAGGTCCGAAGACTTTCTTCTCCACTCAAAGCTAAGTACCCCGTTGGGGAAACTTTTTTTCTTGCTCCGATGTCAGAAAAAGTTAATAATTGTATTTCATGTGGGAAGCAAATACCTCATAAGGATTTTCATTCTTACTGTATTCCTTGCTTAGGCCATGACCACGACGTAGCTAGTTGTCGGTTTTGTGCTAGATTCAATCAACGTACAATTAAGCGAAGGTATGATTTTGCTTTTCATTACTTCGGTAGATGCTTTAACTACAAAATGTCGTCTGATACGGGTCCATCTACAGGAGTTCACAAACGTCGCAAGGATAAAGACAGGCCTCCAAGGTCCAAATCTGATGATAGCGCACATATGGAGCCAGCTTCAGGTTCGGCCGTAGTCAGTGAGGCGCTTTTGCAGCCCTTGTCATCGGCCATTTCAGAACCGACGGCCGAAACGGACTCTCATGAGGAGCCAACCAGGCCTTTAAATATCTCTGTTGCTGGACCTTCGGACAATGCTCCTTTGGATGGGTCCGGAGCCGCTGTGCAGGTACCGGCTTCTGAAGGGGTTTTCAGGCCTACTCAGCTTCAAGTAAAGGCAAAGCCAAAGACAAAGGCAAAGACTCCTTCTAAATCAAAAACTTCAACACAGGCCTCTTCTGAACCGGCTCCCAAGTCACAGAAACAGTTACTCAAGATGGCAGAGGATTTACTTACAATGATTAGGGGTTCTCATCCCCCTCCAGACAAAAGGCCAAGGCAGGATGTTTATTATGATTCCTCTGATCAGGCTTCTGTTTCCTCAATTTCTTCTTCTGATCAGGAATATTCTTTTCCTCCTTATGAGGATTCTGATGCGGAAGAATCCATTCCTTCAGTTTCTCCTCATGAGGATTTTTCTTTTGGGGAAACTCTGCATGAAATGAGGGAACATTTCCACTGGGAAGGGACAGGAGTATTCAGAATCCAAGAAAAGACTGAGGGATTTTCTTCTTCCCCAACATAGACCCCTGGCTATTCCTCCTGTTTTGGATATTGTGGATGATGCCTTTTCGGAGGCTAATTTAACCCCCTGATTCTTTTCCTCCTGCTCCTGTTAAGCCTTATAGGTACTACAGGGTTCCTGATTCCCATCAGTTTTTATACAAGAATCCTACTGCTGACCCTGAAACCATTTCTCAGGGCCCTAAGGGTGTTAAGGCCGCTACTGCCAAAAATCCTATTCCTACTGAAAAGGATTCTCGAGCCTTAGAAAGATGGGGCAAAAAGGTGTACACTTCTGCTACTTTGTCCATTAGGGCTTTAAACTGTCAAGTTTCATATGCTTAAATATCAGCAATTTCTCTTATCTGTCTTAAAACAAAAATTTACTTCCATTTCTGCCTGTGCAGAGGATAAGGAATTACATGACTTATTGCATGCCACTGAACAAGTTGGGAGGCATGTTTTACACTGTGGATTTGATGCCTTGGAGGCTTCTTGTAGGGCTGCGGCCTCTGGCACAGTCATTAGAAGACATGCATGGCTAAAGGAACAAAATTTACCTGAACAAGTAAAAGCTAAATTATTGGATGCTCCTGTTCAGCATAATGTTTTGTTTGGATCTAAAGCTGAAGAGGTGATTAAAAAGATGGAGGATGAGGCGAAATCCATGCAAACAGTTAAAGATTTCTTACAAGTACAGCCTCCTAGATTTAGCAGGAATTGGCCATCAAAAAACTGGTCCTTTCCCTCTTCAGACCGGCCTCAAAGGGGTAGATATAGACGCTCCAGAGGGAGGCCTCAAACACAAGCTGCTTATTAGACCAAGGCAGTGGACTGCTGCTACCCCTAGGGGAGGAGAGGACAGACCACAGTCTCAAAGGAAACAAACTCAATGACTCCCTCTGTTGGGCTGCAGGAACGTCTTGCCTGGAAGCCCCTCCCGGAGGAAAACTTTCTCTTTTTTACCAAAATTGGACTCAAATAACCCAGGACAAATGGGTTTTGGATGTGATTTTAAGAGGTTACAAATTCCATTTTCATACTTTGCCAAGGCCAAGCGGTTGGCCAGACCTTCCAAAACATCAATGGACGGAGGCCTTAAACCAAGTGGAAGCTCTTTTGGCTATGAATGCCATAGAACTGGTACCTCTTTCAGAGATGGGAAAAGGGTTTTACTCAAGGCTCTTTCTTGTCCCAAGAAAGCAAAATTCATGGAGACCCATTCTAGATCTGTCTGTCTTGAACTCCTTTTTAGAGATTCCAAAATTCATGATGCTTACTCTACAGCAGTTACTCCCAATGCTGTCCAAAGATGCATGGATGGTGACTTTGGATTTAAAGGAGGCATATTTACACATTCCCGTCAGGCAGGATCGCAGAAAATACCTCCGGTTCAAGGCCGGATCGAGGCACTTTCAATTCTCTGCGCTGCCCTTTGGATTATCTACTGCGCCCAGGGTCTTCACCAAATGCCTGGCTCCAGTAGTAGCTTACTGCAGACTCAAGGGAATTCAAATTTACCCTTATCTGGACGATTGTCTAATTCAGGCAGACAACAAGGATGTCTTACTCCAGCATCTAGACTTTGTACAAAACCTCCTCAAATTCCTGGGATTCTCTGTAAACATAAAATAGTCAAATTTGACACCGTCACAACAGATAACTTTTCTGGGTGCTCTTCTAAACACTACAACCCAGATGGCATTTCTGACATCCGAAAAACAATTACAGCTGGCATCAACTTTCAAAGCCTTGGCGACTCTAACCCATCTATCTGCAAGGAAATTCCTGCAGGCTTTGGGTTACATGGCCTCCTGCATCCTTCTCGTACCATATGCAAGACTACACATGAGGAAAATACAGTGGTACCTAAAAGGTGTATGGTCTCAGCATTACCACAGTTTGGACATACTGATTCCTGTCCTTCCTTGCCTTCAAAAGGAATTTCTTTGGTGGTCCAGGGCATGTGCTCTAAACAAAGGGAAGCCCTTCCGTCTACCTCCTGTCTCTCAGATTCTAATCACGGACGCCTCGGATTATGCTTGGGGAGCCCATTTTCAGGGCAATTGTCTGCAGGGCATTTGGACAAAGGATCAGAAGCACCTGCATATCAACTTAAAGGAAATGTTAGATGTTCAGAAAGCTCTATTGGCCTTCAGGAATCTCATACAGCCAGGACAACTACTAATACAGACAGACAACACCACAGTTATGTGGTACATAAACAAGCAAGGGGGATCTCATTCCTACCCCCTTTGCAGACTAGCCATGGATTTGCGGAACATAGCTCTAACTTGCAATCTGGATCTTCAAGCTCAGTTTCTACCAGAAAAACAAAACTTCCTGGCAGACAGTTTGAGCAGAAACCTTTCGGATCCACACGAGTGGATGCTGGACACCAAAATATTCAGGATGATAACAGCAGTATGGGGATGTCCTCACATAGATCACTTTGCATCCCATCTAAATCATCAGCTGCAGAATTTTTGCACCAGGACATTCCACAGAGAGGCTTGGAAAGTGGATGCCCTGTCATTCAGTCGGAGGAACCTCTCGGGATATGCCTTTCCGCCTCTACCTCTTCTTCCACGAGTTTTATTGAACATAAAACAGGACAAACCCAAGATGATAATCTTGTTGGCTCCGAATTGGCCTCGGCAGTTTTAGTATCCAACTCTAATAAACCTATGCCTGGAGCCCCCTTGGATTTTACCTCAGTCTCCGAACCTTCTGTCCCAATATCAGGGTCAGGTTATACACTCTCATGTCAGAACTCTCAGCCTGGCGGCCTGGTTAATCCAGGGCCTTTGATTTCTTCTTTCCTACCCAAGCAGGTTATGGATGTCATTTTGGAAGCTAGACATCCTAGCACTAGGAAATCTTGTGCAGGAAAATGGAAAAGATTTTGTTCCTGGATGCAGGCTCAGGATTCTGATCCTCTTCTTCCTAACATTACTTTAATTCTACTTTACTTGATGGATCTCTTACATAAGGGTCTCTCTTTCTCTTCCATTAAGATCCATGCTTCTGCTATTTCTGCTCATTATAATACAGACCCTTCCATCTTTTCCCACCAGCTCATGAGACAGTTCCTCAGAGGAGCTAAGAACACCTCCTAGATCTCCGCCTATTCCTGCTTGGGATTTCAGTTATGTTTTGGAAAAACTAACCTTGCCTCCTTTTGAGCCTGCCGCTTATGCTGACATCAAGTTTTTATCTTGGAAAACAGCTATCCTGTTGGCACTAACCTCTGCCAGGAGAGTTTCAGAGTTACAAGCTCTTATGGCGGTGGAACCTTATACTATTTTTCATCAAGACAGGGTATCTTTGAGGACTAATCCGACCTTCATGCCTAAGGTGGTTTCCAAAGTGGCTTTAAATCAAACTATCCACTTGCCTACCTTTTTCCCCACTCCTCAAAATAAAGGGGAAATGGATCTTACATTCCTTGGATGTACATTGACAGCTACGTTTTTACCTGAACAGAACCAAGGACTTCAGAAAATCTGAACAATTGTTTGTTTCTTATGCTTCAAGTTCCCAAGGTAAAGCCATTTCTAAACAAACCATTTCTAAATGGATTGCTCATGGAATCAAATTTTGTTATTCACACCATGGAAAGCAAATCCCAGGGAGCATACGGACTCATTCCACCAGAGCTGCTGCCACTTCTGCAGCCTTCCTCAGGGGAGTTCCTACCAAGGACATTTTGGAAGCTGCAACTTGGGTTTCAGTGCATACTTTCTCTAAGCACTACAATTTGCCCCTCTACTCTAGGTCTAGGGCAGGATTTGCCTCTGCAGTCTTGCAGGGCCTTTTAGCCGCCCCTTCTTTATGACCACCTCCCTTTCTTTCAGCTTTGGGATTCTACCCTACAGTCATGACTGCAACAGTGAAACACGATGAACATAGTACAGTTGTGTACACCTACCATAAATGTAGATGTTAGAGTGTCTTCACTGTTGCAGTCTGGGTTTCCCTCCCTCCTGTCCCTCTTATTTTTACTTTTGTGTGGTTCCTTTTTTCACCATTCTTCTGAGGTGTAATTGCAAAGGTTTTGGGACCATTTTCATTTTGGGACTCCTGACATTTGGGGCAAGAAAGACTGGAGAAGATGGCGTCGGCTGTCAGCTTTATACTCCTGGCGACGTCAGGGAGCAGGGTTGAACAGCCGACGCCAGACCCAGACTTTGGGATTCTGGCCGACCGAGGGCTGCCTGCCGGCAGGGGAGAACCCTGCAGTCATGACTGCAACAGTGAAGACACTCGAACATCTACATTTATGGTAGGTGTACACAACTGTACTATACTGCTCCAATCGGCTTCATCTGTTTACTCTTCTAGGTCTTCTGTCAGCCTGTCCGATCTGGATATGGACTGGCTGGTTCAGAAACTCGTAAAGGCACCAAGCTTAGCTAAATTACTGTCGACTCAGACCCAACCGTTGGTGCCGAAGACCATTACTCCTGAATTGTCTGCTCCTCCTCCAAGCCATACCGGACCTTCGGAGCCGGAGGAGGCCGACCTGATGATTGTGGATCCCTTGGAGCAGACACCTACTCCACTGTTGTCAGCTCCATCTGCTCGGATGTTTTCTGTGCCGACTGGGGACTTTAGGAGCCGACACTCTCCGGTTGGGTCCGGGAAGGATAGTCGCACCGACTTGTCTGTGTAGACTCTTCCTCTCGGGGCCTCTGTTCGGGTGAGCTCTGCTGCTACCTCGGGCTCGGAGCCCACGGCTTTGGAGCGGGAGGGGATCGTAGCTCCTTTGGATCTGTCGACTCCTTCTCATCAGAGCCGAAGTGCATTCGAAGCCATGAGGCGAGTGTTATGTCCTAAGACTTCCTCATCTCAAGGTCTGGCCTCTTCTTCCCCCAAAGTGCCTGTGTCAGTTTCTGTTTCCTCTGGTCATCCCAAGTGTAGAGACCCAGAGCCTCAGGTAGCTCCATAGGCCGCTTCCTGCTCTTCTGAGACCTCTCCAGAAGTTCCCCCTGAAGATGTACCCAGGAAGAGATTATGCAAGAGGAGGCATTTGGACTCCCTACGGGAGTCTCTCACATCAGACACTGACTTGGATGAATCAGAAGAGTTCCCTAGATCCTCCTCTGAGGACATCTCCTTTGCAGAGATTCTTAAAATTCTTAGGCAGGGGGGTGATTGGCTGTCCAAGAGCCCTACTGAGGACGAGTCTGTTCTCCTGAAGGCATGCGGGTCTCAACCTTCCACTTCTTGCTTATCTCCGCCCTATGATGAGCTTATGGATTTGGTCTCTCGTAGGGCGTGGGAGTCAACAGAATCTATGGAACCTGTTCCTAGGAGGCCTAATAAGTTTATTTCAGCCCCCATGGATAAGTCCTTTTTGACCAAGGGGAGTCCCTGTTGATGCCATGGTGGTGGCGGCAGCCACCAAAAAGGATATGTCTGAAACTTCCTCGTCTATCCATCCTCCTAACAGAGAATCTAGGATCATGGATAGATATGGGAAACACATGTTTAGTTCAGCGACTTTGTCACTCAGATAACTGAAGTACTTGACACATTTTACCAGACTGCAGACAGATCTCCTTAAGGAGTTGGGAGATGCTCTTCAGGGTGCTGTAGCTGCGAGTGTATCCGACAAGATTGCCACTCGGCTTGCTACCCTCAATTTGATAGTCAACTCGTCCATGTGTCTTGTATCTTATGCAACTGATGGTTCGAGTAGAGCTGCAGGTACAGGAATTGCTCTTCATAGGCATGCCTGGATGCAACTCTGTTCCTTCGAGGAACCCTTCAAGTCCTCCTTTACGAATACCCATTTGACGGCTCATCCTTGTTTGGGCCAAAGGTGAAGGAGACTTTGACCAGGTGTGAGCACGAGGGAAAGACCGTCTGCCATTTGAGTCAAGTCACCCCCACTCGACCCTTTCCTAAAGGTCAGAGGGGAGGAAAGATGTGGTTCCCGAAAGCCCAAGGAGCCTTTCAAGACACACATGGAGAGCCCCCCTCCAGAGGCAGAAAAGGGGGTTACAATGGAAGACGCTGCCCTCACGGCAGAGGGGGTCTGCAACACCAGGGTGACAGATCACTTTTCTGGTCAATCCTACCAGCGCTCCTGAAGGGAGGCCCGGCTGTCCTACTCTGGAGGCAGTCGGGGGTCGCTTGTCATTGTACCCAGAAGCCTGGCTAAGTATAACAAATGACATTTGGGTACAAAGTAGCATTTCCAGAGGGTATTTCATACCGTTCTCCACCCAGCCCCTTCCCGTCAAAAAAATCCCGGAAATTCCACCCAGTCACATGGGACAAGAAGCAATAGAGGTACGCTGATTGCTAGAAAAAAGTTTTCCAGCCAGTCCTGGCAGACCAAACAGGATTCGGAACTTACTCAAGATTCTTTTTGGTTCCAAAGAAAACAGAGGACTGGAGACCCATTTTGGATCTCAGCAGATTCAACCAATTTGTGAGAAAAGAGAAGTTCCGAATGTTCACGCTACAGTCCATACTCCTGTTTTTAGGGAAGGACAATTGGATGTGCTCGATCGATCTCAAGGATGCGTACTACCACATAAAGATGGCCAGGCCATCCAGAGATCACTTGCGTTTCCGGCTGGGAGCCAATCATCAATTCCGAGCTCTGCCCTTTGGTCTCACTACAGCCCCCAGAGTGTTCACCAAGTGCATGGCAGTAGTCACGGCTCACCTGAGGCATCTAGAATTCTAGGTGTTTCCGTATTTGGACGATTGGCTCCTTACCTCCTCCACCAGGCATCAACTTCAAGAGAGAGAGGCTACTCTGACACTCTGCGATCGGCTAGGTATTAGTCAACTTTGAAAAGTCTGCCTTGTTGCCATCGCAGCAAATCGTTTTTATAGGGACAGAATTAGACACGTCAACCACCACTCTTCCACCAGAAAGGATTTGTATTCTTCGCCAACACATCATGTCCTTTTGTATCAAAGAACAGAACACCAGCTGCAGAGGTATTGAAAGTACTAGGACTGATGGCAGCAGCAGCAATCTTGGCAATCCTGTTAGCAAGGATGCACATGAGAATCCTTCAATGGCTTCTATTCACGCAATGGTCTTACCAAGAACGTCCAGTGAATCACATGATCCTGATGATAAATTCCTGCAAGAAGGATCTTCAGTGGTAGTTGACGTCTCTTCATGTTACAATAGGACATCCCTTCATGTTACCCCCTCTAGTTGCCGCTGTGACCACAGACACTTCGGAGGCTTTTTCAGGGAAAGACTACCCAAGGCACATGGACAGATCATAAATCACATCTGCATATCAATGTCCTGGAGATGAGAGCAGTATTTCTAGCGTTGCAATACTTTCAGAACTCTCTTCCTTTAGGGACAATTGCAATACAGACAGACATGTCAGTGGTCTGGTACCTGAACAAGCAAGACGAGACCAAGTCTTATCCCCTTTGCCGAGAAGCCCTCGGAGTATGGCAGTGGGCAGTGTCATCCCAGCGCTTTCTGTTAGCAATGCACATCCCAGGCAAATCCAACGTCATAGCAGACAGACTGAGCAGGGCAATTTTATTGCCCCACGAATGGTCCCTCAAACAAGATATTGCGGACAGCATTTTCCGCAAATGGGGCCAGCCTCCCTGCGACCTGTTCGCCAGTCATATCAACAACAAATGCAGAAGCTATTTTGCCCTGATTCCCGCGCCAGGTCACTCCTCGAGGGATGCTCTTGTCCACGATTGGCCCCCGAGTCTCCTCTACGCATTTCCCCCAATTCCCCTGATACCCAGATTCTTACAGAAAGCAAAGTCGCTGGGATGGACGATCATACTTATAGCCCCTCATTGGCCTTAGCAGATTTGGTTTCTGTTTCTTTACCATTGCATTCTAAAAGACCCATGGGTCCTGGACCCAGTTCCGGACTTCACATCCGTTATGAGATCTTCATCCATCATTGCAGACACTGAAGCTAACCGTTTGGCTGCTCCAATTCCCCGCATAGCCAGACTTTATAGTCTTTCCCATGACACTAGTCAAATTTTGTTGGCCTCCCATAAACCCTCCACTAAAAAATTGTATCGTAGTAAGTGGAAGAGATTCTCCATTTGGGCTTCATCCCATAACATTGAGCCTTACCAAGCGCAATTGTCTTCTATTTTACAATTCTTGACAGAAATTTTCAACAAAGAGTAGTGGCTGCTACAGTGCAAGTACAATTAGCTGCTATATCAAATTTCCGTCTAGGTATCGATGGATTGAATATTATGGCTCACCAATTGTCTGAGGCTTTTCTAAAAGGTTCCTTTCACATGAGGCCTCCAGTGAAGACACCTTACTCTCCTTGAAATTTGAATTTTACGTTATCTTGCATCATTCTTCCTCCTTTTGAGCCTGCATCATCTTGTGAACTAAAATTTCTATTGCGGAAAGCTATCTCCCTAGTAGCCATCACTTCAGCCCACAGAGTGTTAGAGCTCCAAGCCCTATCCATCAAGCCCCTTATATGGTCTTCCATGCTGATAGAATATCTCTCAGGACAAATCCATCCTTTTTGCCTAAAGTATGTTCTGTGATTAACCTCAATCAAGTCATTGAGTTGCCCGTTTTCTTCCCTAATTACACCAACAAATTGGAATATATGTTGCACAAACTCAATGTTCACAGACAACTTGGATTTTATTTAGACAGAGCAAAAGACATTAGGAAATCAGATCAGCTTTTTGTGTCTTTTTCTGAGACCAGGAAGGGTAAACCAGTTGCCAAAACAACCCTGTTTAAGTGGCTGTCTGATTGTATCACTTACCCACATTCTTGTCATAACATGCCCTTGTCTAGTAAGGTGAAGGCTCATTCAACCAGAGCAGTTTCTACCTCTTCAGCCTTTCAAGCCAAATTACCTTTGGACATCTGTGCAGCAGCCACATGGTCTAAACCTCACACTTTTATAACTCAAAGTGGATAAGGCCTCCGGGGACAGGGCTTCATTTGGTTCTACGGTTCTAAAGAGTGTACTTCCATGAGCCACTCAAGATCAGGGTGCTAGGGACGCTACCCATCAGTGAAGAACTAACAGCAAAATTGAACAACTTCACGTAAAGAAGTTTTGTACTCATAACGTTCCATGTGAGTTGTTCCATCTCATCTTCATTCTCACATCTCTCACTCCTTCCCCATTCTGGCCTCAACAAGTATGCTTTCCCTTCCTTTGGCCTTATCTAGTACCCTTGGGTGTTGGATCCAGTCCAGGATCGCCTGTCTTATCCATCAGGGATAACTCCTCCAGATATTCAAACCCTAAAATTGACTGCATGGTTTCTGTACTTCCATTTATGGCTCAACAGTCCAGGTTTTCTTCCCTGGTTTGGCGCATCCTCATATCCACTCAGAAGGATTCTTCTAGGAAGGTGAATAACAGCAAATGGAAAAGATTTTCCCTTTGGGCTTTCCAGAGACAATTGGATCAATTTTCAGCACCTATTCTGGTATTCTTGACTTTCTTGCTTCCATATTCAACAGTGGGGCTAGTTATTTTACAATAAAGATCCAACTTGCAACCATCTTGAATTTTATGTAGAAGATGACCATTCATCCCTGGTTTTACCTAGATTATGTAAAGCCTTTCTTAAAAGTACCTTTTTATTGCAACCCCTTATTAAGGATCCTACTCCATCATGGGGTTTAACTATACTTTAAGCCCTTGTTCAGACCCCTTTGAACCAGCTGCCAAGGTGGACTTAAAAAGAGTTTTCCAAGACAAAAACTTTCTGGTCATGGTCACATTGCCCTGGTGGGTATTAGAATGTCAGACTCTCTTCCAATCCACTGTATCTGATCTTTCTCAAGGAATAGTGTACATCTCCATACTAATCCACCTTTTGTATCTAAGGTGACTTCAGAATCAGTTGCAAGTCCATCAGTCTTCCTGTTTTCTTTGAAAATTTTTCAAACAAAGATGAACACATGCTGCACCCACTGAATGTGCATAGAAAGCTTAGATTCTATCTCTACTGAATTAAGTATTTCAGAAAATCAGACCAGCTAGTTATTTTTTCCAAAGCCAAGTTGGGATGGGCCAGATGGCTTGCTGATTACTTTATTATAGACTAAAGAATGCATTGACACCACCTAAACCAAGACTCATTCCACCAGATCTGTGGCAACATCCTCTGCTTTCTGTTCCAGAGCTTCCATAGATGACATTGTACAGCTGCTACATGGTGTAATACTCATACCTTTATTGCCCACTACAAATCAGGTATCTTGTCTAGAAACATGGCAGCATTTGGCTCTGTATCTCAGAATATCCTTCCTTGAGGACCATCCTGGGGTTCCTCTAGTTGGGGACTCTGCCCCATCAGTTGAGGAATGGACAAAAAAGGAGCAGATACAAAAGTTATGTTCTTAACCATAGTGATGCATCTGTGTTTATTTTCATCCTTTCTCAACCTCCAGCCCCCTTCCTACTTGGAAGCTTTACTTTTGGTCTCCTAGCCTGTCCTGAGGAGTGTTACTTGTCTGCCTTGCCTGCCTTCTGGGATCTAATCTTTCACTTCCTTTCCTTATAGTCTAATTAGAATCTGATTTGTATTTAGACTATGTCATTATTGACTATTGTGTTGTGGGCAGTATTGTAGACTGAATATTGAACAAACTCAATCTAAGGTAATCCCGGCTAAAAGGATGATTATGGGTAAGTGGAGGAGCTCAAGCTATGGAGCCAAAGTCTGATCCAAGACCAATTGGTTGAGGAAGGATGAGAATAAGACCATACAAGATGCATCGTTATGGTTGATGTTATGTAGTCCAATCTCGCCTTCATTCTTACCCGTGGGTTCAGAGCCAAACCTCTGGTCCAACTCAGCCGTACTCTAGCTCGAAGTCTTCAATTGGCTAGTGGCTAAGAGGTATCCCATCGTGCAATAGGTCTATTCCCCAGATCTCGTTTGCCGCTCATTAAGCTCAGACGTGGTCTGGCTTTTGGCTGTAGCTAAGTATATTGTTTGTAAAATTTTTATAAACCTTTGACTTGTTGCTCAAAAAAAGCTATTTTCATAGCTGTGTGTGGTAGTGGTATTTTACTGCCTGTATTTGTTTCTCTGGCTGTTTTATGTGCCCGTCTGGCTGTTTGTGTATCTCGTTTGTTTTCTTTTCCCCACGAGCTAGGCCCGTTTAAGTTAGCGGACCTAGTCCTCCCCATTATTTGTGTGGTTTTTGGTTTAGTGTTGTCTGGCTAGTGGTGCTTTCCTGCCTTTGTTTCCCCGGGCTAGGCCCGTTTAAGTTAGAGGACCTAGTCCTCCCTGTTGTTTTCTCGTCAGTATCTTGGCCGTTTGAGTTAGAGGCTCTGTTTATTGTTAGTTGGGTCTAGAGCGTGTATGTATTAATTTGTTCCTTTCAGCATGTCCAAGGATCCTAAGGAACACAGGCCTTCGGGCTTTAAAAAGTGTGTTGAATGCAGCAATAAAATGTCTTTAACTGATGGGCACTCTGTGTGCGTGTACTGCTTTGGGGCTATTCACCTCCAAGAGTCCTGCTTGTTTTGTCATTCCTTTAGTCCCTGTGTGCTACAGGAGAGGAAGAAGAAGCTCATTTTGAAGGGACTGCTTAAACACTCCTTCATGGAAGACTTGGCTAAATCTTCCAGTGCATTATCCTTTCCTGCAAAAAAGGACAAAAAGACTTCCAAGAAGCGCTCTCCGGCTCTGTCTGTTTCTTCGGAGCCGCCAGAGAAAGTGGCTCGAACAGCTTCTCCTTCTTCGGTTCCATTGCTATCGGTGCCGAAAGAAGGTAGTCTCTTGACTAAGTCCATGTCAGCTCCCAGCCTTTCGGAGCTGGTCATGGATATTTTGGTTCGGTGCTGGTCTCCAGTTTTTCGACCGGGTTCTATTTACGCAAGTCCCCTTCTGTAGGGAGATCCAGATCTCCTACTTTACCTTCCAGGACCCTTTCCGATGAGGACATTGATAGGGTGAAGAAACTGCTTCAGTCATTGGTGTTGGCCAAATTGATTTCGTCTCCGACCCAATCGGCTCTGGAGCCTATGGCCTCTTCAACCTTTGTTGTTCCTCCTCTGAGCCTTTCTCTGCCTTCGGAGCCAGAGTTGTCGGTTCCGTCGGGTGCCATTAGGTCGGTTCCAGTAGCCTCGCCTGGCCTCTCTGTTCAGATTTCCACTCCGACCCTGTCTGCTCCGTCCACAGGGTCGAGGGTCCACGGTTCTCCGGTCAGACCAGAGGGGGAGGAATCTGATCGATCTTCCTCTGTTCCGAGCCTTCCTCTCGGTGCTTTGGCTTGAGTGGGCTTGGACCCGACATCTGCTTCGGACCTCATCTCCTCTGTGTCGAGGGCTACTACTGTTTCCCCTACAGTTATCGGCCTTTGGAGCCGGGGGGGATCAGCCTTCGAGGTTATGAGGACCGTGCTGGCCAGGTCGTCGGCTGCATCCTACGGCACCGATACTCTGCCCCCCCAGCACCGGTGTCAGTTTTGGTTCACACTGTATCCTTGGGCAGCGGAAACCCTAAGCCTCTGGATACCTCCATGAGTGGTCCCCAACTTTCGGATGTCTCCCCAGTGTTTTTGCCTGAGGAGCCCACCAGAAAGACATTGTGTAAGAGGAAACACCTTGACTCCCCAGATGAGTCTCTCACATCGGTCACCGACCTCGAGGAGTCAGAGGGGTCCCCCAAGTCATCTTCTAAAGATCTCTTTTTCAGATATCCGGGAGATCTTGAAGCAGAGAGGCGGCTGGCCCTCTAAACCCCCTTCTGCTGAAGAGTCTGTTACTGAAGGCTTTCGGGTCTCAGCCCTCCACCTCTTGGGTTTCTCCCCCTTTTGATGAGATATTAGACCTTGTCTGTCGAAAGGTGTGGGAAACTCCTGACACTGTGGAACCGGTCCCAAGGAAACCCAATAAGTTTTTGTCCGCCCCCTCTGACAAGGAGTATCTATGTAAAGACATTCCTGTGGATGCCATGGTGGTGGCAGCAGCCACCAAGAAGGAACTTGCTGAAACTAACTACTGTCCATCTGCCTAACAAGGACTCCCAGGCTATAGACAGGTATGGGAAGCGTGTTTTTACACTCTGGTCGCTGAACTACATGACGCATTTTTCAAGGCTCCAGAGATCTCCTAAAAGAGCTAGGAGATTCTCTACAGGGGTAACATTTCTGATGCCGTGGCACAGAAGGTCAATGCACAGATGTCTACCTTAAATTCCCTTATCAACTCCTCCATGAGGCTGATCTCATATGCAGCCGATGGAGCGTGTAGGGCTGTGGGCTCCAGAGTCTCTCTTAGGAGACACTCCTGGATGCGCCTGTGCATTTTTGCGGAGTCCTTCAAGTCTATGTTCACCAATCCCCCATTTAATGGTTCATCGTTCAGAACCAAGGTGAAGGACACTCTCACTAGGTGTGAGCAGGAAGGAAAAACCCTGTCTGCTAGGCTGAGCAGTTTTCCATGCCTTCTAGACCTTACCCCAAGGGCCAGAGGGGTGGGAAGATGTGGTTCAGGAAGTCAGAGTTTTTTTCAGGGCGCACAAAGTGATTCCTCCTCCGGAGGCAGGAGAGGGGGTGGAAATTGAGGTAGATGCCAACCTAGAGGCAGAGGAGGCCCGCTTAACCAGGGGGACCGTGATTCCTTTCGTGGTTCTCCCTACCAGCGCTCCTGAAGGGAGGCCTGACTGTGCGTCTCTGGAGGGTCACATTTCTTTATACCCAGAAGCCTGGAAAGAAGTCACCCAAGATGAGTGGGTATTAAAGATAATTTCCAGCGGTTACCATATTCCCTTCTCTTCTCCTCCCCTGCCATCCAAGAGAATCCCAGACATATCACCCAGTCACAGGGATTCTGCAACTTTAGAAATAAGAAAGTTGCTTTCAAAGGGAGCCATCCAGCTTATCCCCACAGACCAGGTAGGATTAGGGACTTACTCCAGATTCTTTTTGGTGCCGAAAAAAACAGGGGACCTGAGACCCATCTTGGATCTCAGCCGATTAAACCTTCATGTACAAAAGTCTAAGTTCTGCATGGTCACCTTACAGTCAATACTCCCTCTGTTAGGGATGCTTACTACCATATCAAGATGGACGGGCATCGAGAAGTCATTTACGCTTCCGGCTGGGAGCCAGTCATTTTCAGTTTTGCGCTTTGCCCTTTGGTCTCGCCACAGCCCCCAGGGTGTTCACCAAATGCATGGCAGTGGTAACGGCTCACTTGAGACATCAAGGATTCCAAGTGTTTCCGTACCTGGATGACTGGCTACTTTCTGCCACCACCAGGCATCTACTGTTACAGACCAGGGACACCACCATTACACTGTGCCAACGGTTAGGATTTGCTCTAAATTGGGAAAAATCTGCCTTGTTGCCCTCGCAGCGTGTCACTTTTATCGGCGCCAAACTAGATTCGGTGCTCATGAGGGCCTTCTTACCAGAGGAGAGAATTCAGGCCAGGGCAAAAGTGGTCCTCAAGTTATTAGGGACCATGGCTGCCACGATCATGCAGACTACACATGAGGGTTCTTCAGTGGCTGCTTTTCACCCAATTGTCACTGCAGCATCTCCCACTCTCCCATTTTATTGTGATTACGGACACGTGCAAGCGAGATCTATGCTGGTGGCTTCAGGCCAGCAATCTCAACATAGGCAAGCCCTTTGTCCCATCTTCTCCAGTTGCCACGGTGACCACGAATGCCTCCCAGATCGGGTGGGGGGGCATTATCTTGGCAGGACTGTCCAAGGCACATGGCAGGATCACGAGACCCATTTGCATATCAATGTCTTGGAGATGAGAGCAGTGCTATTAGCGTTGCAAGCATTTCAGAGCTCCCTCCCTCTAGGGACAATTGCAATCCACTCAGACAACATGTCAGTAGTGTCGTACCTGAACAAACAGGGAGGAACAAAATCATACCCCCTTTGCAGAGAGGCACTTCTAGTTTGGCAATGGGCAGTGTCTTCCCAATGCTTTCTAGTTGCAATGCATATACCAGGCAAGTCTAACGTGATTGCCGACAGGCTGAGCAGCGCTATCTTAATGCCTCACGAGTGGTCCCTGAACAATTATGTAGCGGAAAAAATATTCCACAGATGGGGTCAGCCTTTCTGCGATCTATTTGCCAGCCCCCTCAATGCCAAATGCAGCAGCTACTTCACCCTTATCCCCCCGGAGGGGGAGATACCCAGGGACACACTGGCTCACAATTGGCCCTCCGGTCTTATCTTTGCTTTTCCACCGTTACCTCTGATATCAAAGGTCATTCAGAAAGCAGTCTTTGGGGAGCAAAATGATCCTCATTGCCCCACACTGGCCTCGTCAGATTTGGTTTCCCTTCCTTCAACCCTATCTAATGGACAAGCCATGGATTCTGGACCCAGTTCCAGATCTGCTGAATCATATGTCAGGACAGTTCCATCGCTCCATCCAGACCCTCAGGTTTGACAGCTTGGCTGCTCCAGTTCTGTCCTTAGTCAGATTTTTCCCCGGAAGTGGTCCATATTCTATCATCTTCCCACAAGCCTTCTACCAGGAAGATTTATTCCAGTAAATGGAAGAGATTTTCTATTTGGGTCCGTGAGAGACATGTTGATCCTTATACAGCGTCTATTTCGGCAATACTGGAATTTCTTTTCGCAACTGTTTAGTCAGGGTTCAGCTGCGGCAACCATTAAAGTGCAATTGGCAGCAATTTCTAGCTTTCACGTTGCTAATGAGCCCAACCTTATGGCTCATAGGCTTTGTAGAGTTTTTATGAGAGGGACATTGTTAATCCGACCTCCAATCTTTGATCCAGTGATGCCATCGGACCTCAATTTTGTACTACAGAAGCTCACCTCAACTCCCTTTGAGCCCGCAGCTGTGTGACATTAAATTATTGTCATGGAAGACAGTATTTTTAATCGCCATAACTTCAGCTAGGCAGGTCTCTGAACTCCAAGCATTATTGATTAGGCCACCTTATTAGGTGTTCCACAAAGATAGGGTCTCCTTAAGAACCAATCGTTCCTTTGTTCCAAAGGTTGCCTCTCGTCAATATCAACCAATCCATTGAGTTTTTCCTGAATTCTTCAACAAGGCAGAATTAAGTTTCATCAGCTGGATGTTCACAGACAATTACATTTCTATTTACGTAGGACAAAAGATTTCAGTAAATCAGATCAAATGTTTGTCGTGTTTTCAGACACTAGACTTGGGATTCCGGTTTCTAAGGTAACCTTTTCTCGCTGGATCTCGGATTGCATCTCATTTATTTACGCTTCGAGTGGCAAAGAATTACCCTTTAAAGTGAAGGCTCATTCTACACGTTCTGTGGCTACCTCAACTGCGTTTCAGGCTAGGATGTCTATGGATATTTGTGCTGCAGCAACATGGGCTTCACCTCATACCTTTATTAGTCACTACAAATTAGATCTGGTCTCTAGAGGCAGATCTTCCTTTGGTTCCACGGTGCACAAGAGTATTTTTCACTGAGCCACCCAAGATCAAGGTGCTAGGGACGCTGTCCCACGGGTAAGAATGAAGGCAAGATTGGACTACATAACATCAAGAAGTTATGTACTCACCATGACGTTCGATGTATGTAGTCCATGTCACCTTACATTCTTACTAACCCTCCCTCCTTTCCCCTCCTGGAGGGCCTGGAGGTATTGTCTCTAGGTATCAGTAGTCCTTTCTGTTGGGGTGGTTGTTCTTCTCAGTGTGTGTGTGTATGTGTGTGTGAGCTTGCAGCAAACAAGATCTGGGGAATAGACCTGTTGCACGATGGGATACCTCTTAGCCACGAGCCATTTGAAGACTTTGAGCTAGAGTATGGCTGAGTCGTAGCCGAGGTTCGACTCCGAACCCACGGGTAAGAATGTAAGGAGAGATGGACTACATACATTGAACGTTATGGTGAGTACATAACTTCTTGTTTATATTCTGCCAAGGATGTAGCAGCTGGCCAGCTTCCAAAGCTCCAGGGCACCTTCCAATTGACAAACCATCAGTCTACTTAAGTTGAGCTGACTAAAATGACAGGTTTGAGTGTCAAGTCCTTTGGAACTTTCCTACTGCCAAAGAGTATGCTTCTCTGATTTTTTCAGGGATTGACAGTCTGTTTGTGCTGTTCCTTTGTTGGGCAGATAGGTTCTCTTTGGGGAAGAACCTTTTGTGTAAAAAAATAAATAAATAAATAAAAAAGTTTATTAATGCGTTCCTCTTCATGAAAGTTATTTTAGTTAGGAGTTGTGTTTTAATGGACTGTCATTTGAATGTTCTATTTTTAAATGAGAGTGCTTTTTTTTCCTAATAGCTGTGTAAAGTAATTGAAAACCACTTTTCTGTGAAGAAATTGTTCAATTTACTTTTGGGGTCTAGTAAAGTACTCAAAATACTTTTTGTATTTTTATGTGGAAAGGATTATGTTTAAGACTGGCTTTTGCTGCTTGTTTCCTCTGGGAAAGAGGCACTATTTTTAGCATGACCATAGGGTAAACTGCCAGTCCCATGATCATTCCTTCCACAAGAAAAAGTTTAGCAAATAGCCTTTGCCATCACAGCAGTCTAGCAGTTTGCCTCAGCTGCAGGTGGGTGACTCTTCTGTGGCCATTTGTTGTACCTCAGACTCTTCTTTTACTTTGGATTCCTCTGGTGTAGCACCTACAGCCACTATTTCCTGAATGTGCCAGTGTTTTCAGTGGAAGAACAGAAATTTCTCAGTCCCTCAGAAAATATTATGAACTGCTACATGAGTTTCCAGAGCCTTCACCCATTCATCCAGCTATGTCAGCTTTGGAGGAGGTGCGTGTTACTCCCTGGAAATTTCCTGATAGTAAGCCAGCTGCCCCTAAAAAGGCAGATAGAATGTACAAAGCTCCTCAGTCTTATGTTTTTATGCACTCTTCCCGAACTTGACCCAGCAACTATAGATTTATTTAATTTTGCTGCTGCTAATCATTTTGTTAATTCCAGTTGTACCCTTTCTGATAAGGATGGGAAGATTATCCATAAGCATGGGGGAAAAGTACATGATTCTGCAACTTTAATTTTCAGAATTTCGAATTATCATGCTCATAGTTTGTTCTGAGTAACTGTGAAAGTATGAGGAATGTTTTTTCTTTATTTTCATCTTGTGAGGTATAATCTGCTTTAAATTGTTTCTTCAGGTGTGCAAATCCCTACTCATTGTTTGTAGAGTTGCGTGTATGACTCCTTAGATGCTCCTTTCGGAGATATGGGCAGTGGTACTGTTTTGAGGAGGTTTGCCAGGCTGCATTCTCAAAAACTGTCATGATAAAAATGAGATTATAAATTCTCCTTTGGATACAGATTTGCCCTGTGCTGCAGAGGTAATCAAGAAGTGCAATGAACGAGGAAATTCATCCAGGGAATCTCTAAGATTTTTCAGTCATCCTTTTCCAAATTTTAAAGGGATTCTCATAACCCCTATCCAGTTTTAGCAAAAAAACAAAAGTCTCAATGCGGGTAATCAGATGTTTAAGAAGAAATGGCAAGGGGGTTCCAAAAAAGAATTCTGTTAACTTCCCAAAACCACAGACAGTCTGACAAGTCAGAATGGCTATTCCTCCACCCCAACCCCCCTCTGGCAGCTCCATTTCCCTTCCAGAAAGTCTGAGTCTCCACTTTTCTTTTTGGTAACAGTTTCAAACAAATGTGTTCTGAAGATCATTCAAAGGTTACAGATGGCAGACCAGACTCTTATTTCCACCTGTCCATCACAGCCAGTCCCTCCTTCCCAGGTGGGGGTAAGGTTTTTATGCAGAGCTGTTTTATTGTCAAATAAATAAAATGTGTGAAGATCAGTTCTGGATCTTTCTGTCCTTAACCAGTTTGTGATAGTGCCCAAATTCAAAATGATGTCACATCACAACCTATTGTCTTTTTCCTCATTCCAGTTTCCTGATGACACTAGACTTAAAAGATGCATCTGGTGTTGTCAGTTTTTATTCAGTCCTCATCTAATGGGTTTGGATCTGATCCAACTTGGCTGTTCCTGGCCTCCAAAAAAAAACAATTCTCAAGCTCCTTCCCTACTCATAATGCACCAAATCCCAACATCTCTAATCTTGTATGCCTCTTTCGCATCTAGATGTGGTCACCTTCAGCTCTTAAGTGTAGAGTGGGAGATGAGTGTATTTTAATATTTCAAATCAAAAACTCTATTTAAGACTACTTATTTAATCTTTAGATTTTTTTGTATTAAAGTATCTCTGCTGTAGTCCTATTTTCTTACACCTTTGAGTGTACTCTTTCCTACCATTGTTGGTAAGCCTAGCCTTCCTTCCCTACTCCCCTTGCACAGGGTGTACCTCTTTGCCATAGTTGGTCTTTTTTCCCTGTTGTAATACATTTGTATTTCTCCTTTACCATTGTTGGTATTTAACCTTTCCTTTTGCTGTTTAAACAAAAAAAAGGGGGTTAGTATTTCTGTTGGTTTAGTTTATCTTTCAGGATATCCGAGAAAAGTCCTTCAGGACTTAAAAAGTGCGATAAATGTGGGCATAAGTTACCTTATTCCCTTGCCCACAATCTTTGTGTCTGTTGTTTGGGCCCAGTTCCTTTGCAGCAGGATTGTAGTATCTGTCATGGATTCAATCCACGAGTACTAGCTGACAGGATAAACAAATTGATTTTGAAAGGCTTGCTGCCAACTATTTTCTCTGAAGCCATTACTGGGGTTCAGTCCCCCAAACACAAAACCCAGAGACCCTACAAAAAGGTCTAAACCTTTTCAGTTTTAAGGTCTTCCTCAGAACCTAAAAAGAAGAGAGAGCAGATCTGAAATTGCTCATGATGCGACCACCATCAGATCAGACCAAGTCTATTCTGGATCCGAAACTTTTACCGAGAACTTCTTATTCTCTTCGTTTGTATGCAGTCCAGTCCATGGTGCCCTCTCCTTTTTAGAGAGTCATTCCAAATTGCCATCCTTAGCATCCTCTCTTTCCTCAAGGAGCGTCATGGAAGCAAATGTGGAGCATATGATGAGGAAATTCTTCACAGCGCACTTTCAGATGGGAGTTCTTATGGCTCCTACCTCTTTGAGTCAGGAAGTCGCGTCATTTACCACTCCACCCATTACATCTCCTTCTCTAATCCAATTTGTCGTTCTAGAGTCCTCTGATCTTAGTGTTCTGGGTCCATCTGGTTCAGATATGAAGAAAGCACCTACTTCAGATCCAAATATAAAAGAGATGCTTCCCCTGATCAAGGCACTCAACTCCCTGAATCCTCTTTGGTCCCCAGGACCCCTTCAGGTTTTTAGACAATACCACAGTCATATGGTACATTAACAAGTAAGGGTGAATCCAGGTCATATCTCCTTTCTAGTCATGTTAGTTTAGGATATAGTTTCACAGCACAGTCTCACTTTACAGGCATCCTACATTCCATCAGAGCAAAACTGTGTGGCAGACAAGCTGAGTAGGACTAGGGCAGACACTAAGGAATGGAAACTAGATTGGGGGTCTTCCAAGAGCTACTCTATCTGTGGGGATTTCCTCTATTAGACCTCTTTGTTCATAGAGGAGACAATCAACTGGCAAAGTTCTGCTCCTGGTCTCCTTGCATAAAGGCCTAGAAGACGGATGCTTTTTCTTTTCCTTGGACAGGAATGTTCCTTTATGCTTTTCCAAGCTTTCCACTGATATCCAAGGTACTTCTGAAAGTGTCCCTCAAGATCATTATAGTGACTCCCTTCTGGCCTAGGCAACCATGGTTCGCCCTTCTTTTGCAAATGGCTAGGAGCAATTACGACAAGATTTCTCAGACTGGATGTACTCGTACAAGAACAGGAGTCTTTATTACACCCCGACATCAATCAACTTCAATTGACTGCCTATACAATAGGGTCTTAATCCCCTTTAGGCACCTGTTTACTGAGGACATGCCGCAAGTTACTAATGGAGGCAAGAAAGCCTGCTAATAGAATATCATATTAGTAAGTGGATTAGTCCAAACACAAAAGCCAAAATTCGTACGCTGTGCCAAAGTCCTGCTGTACTCCAAAATTGCGTGCAAAACCAAACAAAAGTAACAGGACACTGCTGTACGAGTAAAACCAGATTAAAATTTAATCAAACAGTGAAACAAAGTTAGCGCTTTGGGGATAAACCCTTCTTCAGACAAACACACATTAAACCAATAACATTTTAAAAGATAAACCAGTCAATAGCATCTAATGAAAAACCTGCCTATTTAGGAGGGTCGGTTTAATAGGTAAAACATCATTAAGCCCCGGTTCCCTATGTGCCATAAATTCTACAATCCATTTGGATTCAGCTAGAGCTGTCAAATGTTTAATATACCCCCTCCCCCCATTATTCAATCTTATATTGACAATGGCCCTAAATTTAAAACTGTGTGTTGGATGGCCACTAATATGTCTATACAAGGCATTACTCAAGTCACAATTCCTAATACTACCCATGTGTTGCAAAATCCTAACCTTAAACATGTTGTTGGTCATGCCAACATAAAAACATGGGCAGCATACACACTCCGCTAGGTATACAATATTTGGAGTCCTACATGTGGCCCTCCCTTGTAGATGGAATATCTTGTTGGTCACTGGATGTTTGAACTCTACTTCCTTATTAATATGGACACAGGCCTTACATATACCACAGGGATATGTCCCTGCTTGGATATTAAACGTCCTACTATTAGGACCCATCCTTTCACTGCAAAGTAGGTCCTTAAGATTCCTATTCCTTCTGTATCGAAACATGGGATTGTTGCCAACAATATCCCTAAGACCCACATCACTGGTCAAGATGTTCCAGTTATTCTGTACAATTTTACAAATATCATTGATGTTACTACCATAAGTAAACAATAACTTAGGGCCCCCTTGCATATAACCACTCCTATTACTAACTATGGATTTTTCTCCGAGACCTTTTCAACCATGGCTTATACCTTGTCTTCCTAAGCCCTATACTATTATCAACAACTTTATGTACCAGGCCATTACCATAGCCCCTGTCCTTAAAACACTGGTCAAGTTTATCCAATTCTACATCAAATTGTGTGTCTAGGGTACACACCCTAGATATACGACTCACCTGTCCTTTAATTATGTTAGGGAACACATGGCGGGGGTGCATACTATCAAATGATAGTAGAGTATTTTGCCAACATTCTTTCCTGTATAGACTGGAAACAAAGCCATCTTGTGTTTGTTCCACACAGACATCTAAAAATTCTATACGTGTAAAGGATGTGTTTGCAGTAAATTTTAAAAAAGTGGTGGTGGAATGGATGTACGATAGAAAACAATCAAAGGAATTACAGTTGCCATTCCATAAGATAAAGATATCATCTACAAAACGGACATACATAGAAATGTAGTCCTTCCACCTGCTGCTGTTCAGAATCTCAGATGATTCCCATTTGGAGAGAACAAGATTGGCATAGGTGTTCGCACAGGGGGTACCCATGGCTACCCCCCGTGCTTGCCTAAACAAAGAACCTCCTCCTATGAAGACATTGTTCTCCAAAACCAAAGTCAGCATATCCTTCACTAACTCTACCTTGTGGATGGTTGCCCCCAGACCTCTGAGAAGCTCACCCACAGATGTTATACCATAATCATTGTGGATAACTGTGAACAGACTATTCACGTCCAAAGTGACCAATAGTCTGTTCACACCATCAGGTTTAACTACATCACCCAAGAGTCTCAAAAAATGCTCTGTATCTACAAGGATGTTGCTGATCATTTCCATGTATGGTTTAAGGGTAGCTTCCAACCAGATCGAAATGTTCTCAGTGACCCAACCCCTGCCTGATACTATAGGTCTCAGGGGTGGGTCACTCAGTGATTTGTGTATTTTAGGCAAGGCCTTGAACACAGGTGTGACTGGTTTCTCTACCCACAGGAACTCGAATGTTTCCTGCGCTATCTTCATGTCATTCTGTAAGGATCCTAGTCGCTGGTGTACTTTGTCAATGATAAGTCTAACCCTTAAGGGATTAATCTCTTCATAAGTGTCATCCATCTTCAACATATTCTTTAATTTGTTATACCAACTCGTGTCAAGGACTACGACTGCTCCTCCCTTGTCAGCCATTTTAATTGTTATATCATTATTATCCATCATGCCCTGTAAAGCTTGCTTTTGCGCCATAGTCATATTGTAATACGTATTAAAATTCCCATCACTGAAATATTTAATCAAATCCCTCTCACACCCATTCATAAAAAGATTCAAAGCTGGCGTAAAGTGAGGTACAAAACAGCTCGTTTTTTTAGGCAGTGTGCTGTTATATTCAGTATTACCAAACATCAATTTCAGCATAATATTGCGACAAAATAACATCAAATCCATGATAACTTCATTGTATATGCAAACCCTGCTGGGTACAAAAGTAAATCCTTTGTTAAGGACTGTCATTTCATCATTATTAAGTACATAAGATGATAAATTGTAAACAATACCAGTATGTATATGAGCAGTCATTGTAAAGTCAGTCTCCTCTTGTCCACATTTCTGTCCTCGCTTGAGGATCTCTTCCAAGCCCCTTTCTTCTTCACTGGGGCGGGTAGTTTCTCCAAAAAATGCAAAGGCCCCTGAATCACTTTGGGGCGTGCACCAGATCCATGAAAGCCATCTTCAGAGTCCCTAAGAGAGGTGGATGACAAAACTACCGCTTCTGGGACAGTTACATCAGTGGATAAAGGACTGATGTGCGTCTCACAAGGACGCATAACCCTCTCTTTATGTGCTATTCCAGCAGAGGTAGCTACATCTATATCCAAGACGTTGCTATTAGCATTCCCCTCCATATCCACATTCTGTACTACCAGTGCTGACGGAGGGAAAAGTTACCTGTTGTAACAGTTTGAACCATGCTAGGTTCACTCACTTGGCTGTCACGCCCCTCCATAGGACGTGTAACTGACTTCCTTTCAGTACGCTTAACATTCTCCGTATGGAGGGGCGTGACAGCCAAGTGAGTGAACCTAGCATGGTTCAAACTGTTACAACAGGTAACTTTCTCCCTCCGTCAGCACTGGTAGTACAGAATGCTGATATGGAGGGGAATGCTAATAGCAACATCTTGGATATGGATGTAGCTACCTCTGCTGGAATAGCACATGAAGAGAGGGTTACGCTTCCTTGTGAGACGCACATCAGTCCTTCATCCACTGATGTAACTGTCCCAGAAGCGGTAGTTTTTTCGTCCACCTCTCTTAGGGACTCTGAAGATGGCTTTCATGGATCTGGTGCACGCCCCAAGGTGATTCAGGGGCCTTTGCATTTTTTGGAGAAACTACCCGCCCCAGTGAAGAAGAAAGGGGCTTGGAAGAGATCCTCAAGCGAGGACAGAAATGTGGACAAGAGGAGACGGACTTTACAATGACTGCTCATATACATACTGGTATTGTTTACAATTTATCATCTTATGTACTTAATAATGATGAAATAGTCCATAACAAAGGGTTTACTTTTGTACCCAGCAGGGTTGCATATACAATGAAGTTATCATGGATTTGATATTTTGTCGCAATATTATGCTGAAATTGATGTTTGGTAATAGTGAATATAACCGCACACTGCCTAAAAAACCGAGCTGTTTTGTACCTCACTTTAAGCCAGCTTTGAATCTTTTTATGAATGGGTGTGAGAGGGATTTGATTAAATATTTCAGTGATGGGAATTTTAGTACGTATTACAATATGACTATGGCGCAAAAGCAAGCTTTACAGGGCATGATGGATAATAATGATATAACAATTAAAATGGCTGACAAGGGAGGAGTAGTCATAGTCCTTGACACGAGTTGGTATAATAACAAATTAAAGAATATGTTGAAGATGGATGACACTTATGAAGAGATTAATCACTTAAGGGTTAGACTCATCATTGACAAAGTACACCAGCGACTAGGATCCTTACAGAATGACATGAAGATAGCACAGGAAACATTTGAGTTCCTGTGGGTAGAGAAAACAGTCACACCTGTGTTCAAGGCCTTGCCTAAAATACACATCACTGAGTGACCCACCCCTGAGACCTATAGTATCAGGCAGGGGTTGGGTCACTGAGAACATTTCGATCTGGTTGGAAGCTACCCTTAAACCATACATGGAAATGATCAGCAACATCCTTGTAGATACAGGGCATTTTTTGAGACTCTTGGGTGATGTAGTTAAACCTGATGGTGTGAACAGACTATTGATGGTCACTTTGGATGTGAATAGTCTGTTCACAGTTATCCACAATGATTATGGTATAACATCTGTGGGTGAGGTTCTCAGAGGTCTGGGGGCAACCATCCACAAGGTAGAGTTAGTGAGGGATATGTTGACTTTGGTTTTGGAGAACAATGTCTTCATAGGAGGAGGTTCTTTGTTTAGGCAAGCACGGGGGGTAGCCATGGGTGTACCCCCTGTGCGAACACCTATGCCAGTCTTGTTCTCTCCAAATGGGAATCATCTGAGATTCTGAACAACAGCAGGTGGAAGGACTACATTTCTATGTATGTCAGTTTTGTAGATGATATCTTTATCTTATGGAATGGCAACTGTAATTCCTTTGATTGTTTTCTATCGTACATCCATTCCACCACCACTTTTTTAAAATTTACTGCAAACACATCCTTTACACGTATAGAATTTTTAGATGCCTGTGTGGAACAAACACAAGATGGCTTTGTTTCCAGTCTGTACAGGAAAGAATGTTGGCAAAATACTCTACTATCATTTGATAGTATGCACCCCCGCCATGTGTTCCCTAACATAATTAAAGGACAGGTGAGTCTTATATCTAGGGTGTGTACCCTAGACACACAATTTGATGTAGAATTGGATAAACTTGACCAGTGTTTTAAGGACAGGGGCTATGGTAATGGCCTGGTACATAAGTTGTTGATAATAGTATAGGGCTTAGGAAGACGAGGTATAAGCCATGGTTGAAAAGGTCTCATGGAGAAAAATCCATAGTTAGTAATAGGAGTGGTTATATGCAAGGGGGCCCTAAGTTATTGTTTACTTATGGTAGTAACATCAATGATATTTGTAAAATTGTACAGAATAACTGGAACATCTTGACCAGTGATGTGGGTCTTAGGGATATTGTTGGCAACAATCCCATGTTTCGATACAGAAGGAATAGGAATCTTAAGGACCTACTTTGCAGTGAAAGGATGGGTCCTAATAGTCGGACGTTTAATATCCAAGCAGGGACATATCCCTGTGGTATATGTAAGGCCTGTGTCCATATTAATAAGGAAGTAGAGTTCAAACATCCAGTGACCAACAAGATATTCCATCTACAAGGGAGGGCCACATGTAGGACTCCAAATATTGTATACCTAGCGGAGTGTGTATGCTGCCCATGTTTTTATGTTGGCATGACCAACAACATGTTTAAGGTTAGGATTTTGCAACACATGGGTAGTATTAGGAATTGTGACTTGAGTAATGCCTTGTATAGACATATTAGTGGCCATCCAACACACAGTTTTAAATTTAGGGCCATTGTCAATATAAGATTGAATAATAGGGGGGGATATTAAACATTTGACAGCTCTAGCTGAATCCAAATGGATTGTAGAATTTATGGCACATAGGGAACCGGGGCTTAATGATGTTTTACCTATTAAACCGACCCTCCTAAATAGGCGGGTTTTTCATTAGATGCTATTGGCTGGTTTATCTTTTAAAATGTTATTGGTTTAATGTGTGTTTGTCTGAAGAAGGGTTTATCCCGAAAGCGCTAACTTTGTTTCACTGTTTGATTCAATTTTAATCTGGTTTTACTCGTACAGCAGTGTCCTGTTTTTGTTTGGTTTAGTAAGTGGATTCGGTTTTCTAGTTGGCAACAACATCGCTGGCAGTTGCTCAGGGCTAGTTATTCACTGATTTTGCAATATTTGTGTGAGTTACTATCCTGTTATTCTTCCATAAGGGTTTATCTATCAGCCATTTCAACATGTCTGCACATGGATCCTCTTTTATGCAGTCTCATGTCGAAATATTTTTGAAAGGGATTTTTCATATAAGAGACCTCCAGGAAATCCAGTGGCCCCTCACTGCAATCTTAATTTTGTTTTAGAGTATCTCACGTTTGCTCTGTTTGAACCAGCGGGTCTAGATGTCCTGAAGTTCTTAATGTGGAATACAGTTTTACTGATTGCTCTGACCTCTGCAAAAAGGGTATCTGAGTTGCCAGTTCTTACGTGAGTCAACACTATCTCATTTTCCACAGAGATAGGTTTTCTTTGAGAACTTAATCCTTCTTTTATGCCTAAAGTGATGGCTGAGTTTATTTTAAACCAAACTATCAATCTCCCTGTTTTCTTTAACCTAAAAATGAGGGAGAAAGGATACTACATACCTTGGATGTCCACAGACAACTCTGGTGTTTTCTCAACGGAAGGTAAAAGCAAGGAACAACTTGTGTCAAAACAGATAATTTCCAAGTAGTTGTCTAAAGCTTTTGTTATACTCTACCACAGCAAAACTATTCTAGGCAGGGTCAAGGCCCAATCTACCAGGGACTTGGCTTCATTTGTGGCTTTTTGGAAAGGATTGGATTCTAGAAGCTGCAACTTGGTCCTCTGTACATAATTTTTCAAAACACTACATGCTTGATTCCTTCTCTAGGTCTAAATCGGCTTTGCTAGGACCATTGTTCCAGAGCTCCTGGACCCTTCCCTCTCCCCCCCTCCCAAAGGTAATCTACCCATATAACTAAGGCTACTGCAGCAATGATCAATATGATGAATATAGTACAGTTGTGTAAGTAACCTTGCTATAACAGTAGATGTTCAAATGATCACGGTTTCAGTAGCTGCTTCATCCCCCTGTTTTTTGGTGTGTTTATGCCAGTGTGTGGACATTTATTTTTCGTTGTTCTAGCATTGTCCTTTCAGGGCTCAGCCTCCCTCTCTCTGTAGGTATAAACACTCTGAAGGCATGGGACCCAAAAATGCCTTTAGGTCACCTCAGTTCAAACTGCCTGACTGGACACATGGAAGTTGCCCTGAAGCTGTGGAAGTTAGCCAGCTGTTATATCTTATGCAGGATATAACCCATATAACTAAGGCTGCTGCAGCAGTGATCATTCAGTCATATATCGTTATGGTAAGTTTACTTACACAACTGGACTTTCACTCATTTTGTCGCCATGATCAAGGTTGGCCCCTTATCCTACCCACTCCTTTGCACTCTGACACAGCAAGGTAGGTCAAGGACTTGAAAATCTAGGGATCCTCAACTTAACTGCATGCATAGTTTCAACCTAGTCCCCTTCAAGGACCACTGCAATGAGTGACTAGTGCACATTTTGCATGAAGCCAGGAAGCCCAACACACAAATCTTAATTGCACAAATGGAAATGGTTCTGTCCTTACAATTTAGTTAATGCTGCCTGTGGCTTATGGTTCTGTTCCACTTGGCAACTTTATCCTACACATCTATTAACTATTGCAGCATGCCTCTTTTTGGACAGGGACACCAGTCAAGCAGTTCTTGAAATAAGTACTTCATCTAGGACCACCCCCCCCCCCCCCCCCCGTTTTGACTTTTGTGATGGCAAAGATGGAAGATTCTTTTCTATTTCTCCTACTATGACAGTCTCTAAGCTGCAAGTATAGGCATGAAAATAAAATCTATATTTTCAAATGAGGAACAGTGTAAGCCTTAGAACTACGCCTTCATTCCAAAGGTTGTCTTAATATTAGCTTTCAGTCATACCATTCAACTGCTAATATCCTATTCTAGACCCCAATACAAGGGGAAAGGATGTATTTGGATATCCACAGACTACTGAGATTACACAGAGAAGCAGAGAATTTGTCAGACTGACAGCAGTTTACCTCATTTGTTGTAGGTAAACATGGCAAATTAGCATCAAAGCAAACACTTTCTAAATGGATTACAGACTGCATTGAGTGCTAACTATTACCCGAAAAGATATTGGAGGAACAAGATACACTCCATTAGGAAAGCAGCCACTACAGAGGCCTTCTTTAAACATCTTTCAGCTAACACTTGTGAGATGGCTACCTGGGCTATAATGCACACCTTTTCATGACATTGCATATTATATATATTCCGAGAGCAAGGCACGGTTTGCTATTGCAGTCCGGTAAGGTCATACTGTCAAATCTTTTGAGTCTGGGGTAATGCTACCCCTCGGTACAGTTGTGTTACGTATACTCACCATTGCAGTAGATGTTAGAATAGCAGGATCACTGCTGCAATATAAGCTGTCATCCACTTTCTCTGGAATAGATTTTGATAGTGCTAGCCCTCATTTCTCTCTTGGAAGTATGGATGTTGGAACTCCTTTACAGACTTTCCTTTTAGTGAAAGGGGGACCAAAGTTGACTTATTTCCTTGGAGGTGGTCTGCCCTCACCTCTGTGTGACAGGAATATTTTCCTAATGATTTTGCTGGCACTGCCTGGTAGGCTGGCCCCTTTGGTGGCTTGGATTATTAACATGGCTGTCACATTTTATTCTAGGACTGTGGCATGGAATGGTGTTCCCTTACCTGCAGGACATCATACCAACATCCTAGGTTATGCATTCAAATGTCAAAGACTATGTAGCTTGACCAAGAATGTGCAAAATGTTGGATTATTTTTTTTCCTCCACTGACACATTAGAAATGTTTAGATAATTAACATTATTCTGATGTCCTTCTATTCCAGTGTTGCATTATTCTTCATGTGGGTTTACTCCTCTTGTTTTACGTACATCCGGCCAGTATGCAGAAGTTTTCAGTCCCTCCATGGTGTGTCAGATGTCTGACATGGCTATTGGAACGTGCCTTAAAAGTGACGTCTGCACGCACCAGCCCTCAGAACTTCAGCCACCAGTCGTACACCAGGTTTTCCGTCTCGCTGTCGTCTCATTTCAGAAATCTGATAAGTACCCTGTTGGGGATCCTTTCAGTCCGATTATTTTGTTTATTGCCTGTTCATGTCATCCAGAAAAGACAAGTGCAGCTGGCAGATTCCTCATAAGGACGCACACAACCAGTGCCTTTTCTGCTTGGGTCGGTCACATAACCACAAGGCCTGCTCTATTTGTCAGGCGTTTGTGTCCAAAACCCTGTGTAGTCGCTTGCATGCACTTAATTTATACCTAGAAAATCAGAGGTTGAAACAGATTACATTAGGTATGGAAGCTTCATCTGATGTACCTTCGGAACCGCCAAAAAAGAAGGCCAAGACCATACGGCCGACCACTGCACTTCTTCTTCCTGACCCTCAGCCTGTGGCCAACGTCGGCCTGGTAGAGGAATCTGGTACCGCCGAACAGGATATAGCAGGTACTTCCATGGAAGAGTCAACAAAACATAGCAAAACATGTTTTCTACTACATCTATTTTTTGTAGTCAGCAATATTGGTATGGTCTTTGACTCTGGCTAGTCAATTAATTGTTTCTCAATTTCTACTGGTGAACAAATGAATAATAGTAAATATATATATATATATATATATATATATATATACATACATATACATACATATATATATATATATATATATATATATATACATATATATATATATATATATATATATATATATATATATATATATATATATATATATATATATATATATATATAGGGCTCTGTAGGCCACATGGTGATTTTTTTGGCATTGATAAAGGCTTTTTTGGGCCAAAATCGGTCTGCCTTTTACTTCAGTTCAAAAATAAAGTCCTGGATTTCTCTAATTCTGCTGGCTGTTTGTTTTTTGGTTTACTTCCACGGAAACCCACAATCCCAAGCGGATGGCACATCCTTAGAGTCTGAACCGACGTCTGTCTGTGACGCTGGGGGGGAGCCAGAGTTTTCCACAGGCCCATCGGATGCCTCCTGTCCTTTCCAGTTTGCCAAATTTAGGCCTTCTCCCCTTCAGATGCCAGCTAGGCCCCTTAAGAGGAAAGAAAAGAGAAATCACCTCTCTGCCCCTTCTGAAAGCATACCTGACTGGCAGGCTTTCAGTCAAAGTTTATTCAACGCCTTTAAGGACCTACAGCCTTCTACTGCAGGGAGTGCTAGCTTCCCTCCTCTGTTGAGCCCTAGGCCTCAACCCACAGACCCTACTACCAAGGAAGAGCAGCTATCTGATTCTTCCTCTGATGAATCACTATCCTATTCATCCCATATCTCTTCTCCCTTGGAGTATGGATCCCCAGAGGTGGAATCTGTTTGTCCTGACCCCCTAGTAGAGGATCTTACCTTTTCAGAAACCATCTCTAAGATGAAAGACTATTTTAAGTGGGAATCCTCTGAGATGAATGAAGTCTGAAAAAGATATGACCGCATTCAGATGGATTCCCCAAGTCCATTTGCCATTTCTGCTATCTTGCCTGCCTTCCTGGATGCCTTCTCCACAGCATCCTTAAATCCAGACTCCCAACCTCCTGCCCTTCGCAGGCCAAGCACCTCCTTAAGTGCCCTCCTGCTGATCCAGCCACTATCTCTGTCTACAGACAAGGCTTCTAAGCTCGTACCCACGACTGCCATACTCCCTGCTGACAAAGTCAGCAAAACTGTGGAACATCTGCGTAAAAATATATACACCTCTGCCACATTTTCTTTCAGAGCCACAAATTACCAAACTCACATGGCTAAGTATACTTTATCTCTCCTGGATAAAGCCACCAAGGAATTGGTAGATATTCCAGGTTGTGCTGCTAAAGCCTCACTGACCTCCCTTCTGGCCCTTACCTCCCAGGTTCCAGGCACTTAGTTATGATGCTGCAGAATCCTCAGCTAGCCCTGCAACATCAGCTTCTGCATTAAGGAGATAGTCATGATTACACTTGCAATCACTTCCTGAGGACTTTAGGTCAAAACTTATTGATGCCCCCTGGACAATACAGCATTCTTTGGTGCTAAAGTGGCTGACCTCTTTAAGTCACTTCAGCAGAAAGGGAAAGAAATGGATCTAAAACACTTGCTGGTTTCCCCAATACCAAAGTTTCAAAGAAACTACACACCAAGACTTCTGTTAATAAGGAAGCATTCCCGTCCTGCTACTTCCACTAGGCGTAGAAAGTCTACAAGGAAACAGCCATCTCTAGCCAGAGGTCACCCTTTCAAGATAGGGCAGTTAGCATCTGACTACCTGCTAGCCTTACCCCCACCACCCCCTCCCTCTCTACCTTTGTCAGCCTGTCTTGCTCACTGCCTCCTGGTGGGGTCTCTCATCATATCAGATGGGTGGGTCCTGACAATCCTTCAAAAAGGGTACTTCATATCCTGGCTCAAACCCATCAAAAAGAAGAGGCATCCCACAACCTCCATCACAACAACTGCACCTTCTGCAACCTGTGTTGCAAGTTCTTCTGGCTCAGGGCACCATCAAACCAGTGCCTACAGTAGGAAAAGGAAGAGGTTTCTACTCCAGAATTTTTCAGGTCCCAAGAAAAGACTGACATTGGAGGCCTATTTTAGACTTATCCCATCTCGCTCTATTCCTGCAGGTCCCAACCATTAGGATGTTGACTCTTCCTAACATCTTCCCACAAGGGTTCATGGCAGTCCTAGATATAAAGGATGCTTACCTTCACATCCCCCTATAAGACCCACTTACAGGAAATACCTGAGGTTCTTGGTGGGCCATCCCACTTTCAGTTCTCTGCCTTGCCCTTTTGGCTCTGTACTGCACCCAGGGTCTTCACCAAATGCCTGGCTCCATTGATTGTGCAGTAAGCATATTCCCTTACCTGGATGAACTGCTGATTCAAGCAGGCAACAGAGACCCTCCTCTTGCACATTCATTTCGTCATGTCCCTCTTACAATCTCTGGGCTTCTGGATAAATTCAGGAAGTAAATGCACACACAGCCAGGAAATGGAACAGCTTGTTGTAAGTTCACCAAGGCAGATTCAGTAAATCCAGGTAGGCACCAAACGAATTCAAATAATTCCTTTATTCAGAACCACAGAATAATATCAAGTGACACCATGCTGTTGAATCAGGTGTCTTATATACCTTGAAAATCCTAGGTTAATTAGAAAGCACTACCAATTAACATTTTAAAGAGACTGTGCACTATTCCACATGCTTAAAAATTCCTTTAAAACAAAATATATAAAAAAATATAATAGATTGCTTAAAAATAATGCATTAATGCATCTGTCACTACTAAAAATGCTGATAGCTTAAAATAAACAAAACATTGTGCACTGTTACCATAGTGTTTAACTTTGCAATAAAATTTGCTTTGTGCAAAAGTTGCACTTCTTTTGAAAATTGGGATAAGATGGAGTGACTTACCAACTGTTGTTCATGTAAGTATAATATAAGGCTAATGCCTAGTATGGGTATGACAATATTTTCCTTTTCTTGGTCTTGTTGACAACCCTGCTGGAAAAAGAACACTATATCTTAACCAAGTTAAACTATGCTGTACAATAGGTCTTTCCTTAACATAGACTTTGTATAGTGTAGCATTAAGTGAAAATCATGCCCATGTGTATGAGTACTTGCCATAAGTAATTGTGTGGGGAATGTCAAACTAAAGTCTTGCCCTTCTTAGTTTCAATGATACTGATCAAACCGTTGGAGGTCTCCCAGCATCTAACTTTAATTGCCAGAGGAGTTCTCGATATTCTAAAGTTGATTCCCAATCACCCCCTGGCATCAGGCTTAACTTGCTCCAGTACCATAAATTTCAGTTTTATGTTTGGACAGGTCAGGAGTGCTTATAAAAGCGTTGGTTTCCTTCTTTTGTTTATATCATAAAATGCGTTTGCCTACATAGAAACTGCTGCATGTGGTGCAGAAGCCTAAATAGACCACCCCTTGCTACCACATGTGAAATGGCCTGCGGGTAGATTTTAAACCTTCTGGATGGAATGGTGATACTTTTTTCTTCAAGATGGCATGGCATTGGCTACATGCCCCACATTTAAATGTTCCCTTTCTTGCTGGGTTAGTTTTCCTTGTAATGTTCTGCTTTTTCTCAAACATTTCCTTGAGATTGGTACCCTTCTCCTTACAAATGAAGGTTGGTCAGGCAATAGCCCTTTAAACTCTTCAAAGAGGGCAAGTACAGGCCAGTACTTTCTTACAGATTCCTCCATTTCCCTTGAGTGCAAAGAGTAGGTGTAGATAAAACTGTTCTTAAATTCATTGTTGATAACGGGAACAGAGCTGGCTGGTATGCCCGTTCCCTTACCCAGAAGGGTGGATAGACAGTTCCTCTTTGGAATTTACCTCCTCGACCAGGCTTTTGAAGAGGTCCAGAGGATAGCCCTTTCTAAGAACAGACTTTCCAAAACCTGACCTCTGCCATGTAGTCGTCATGTCCACTGCAAATCCTGCTTGCCCTGATGAGTTGTCCTTTGACAATGCCTTTTTTCTGGAAAAAAGGATGTGCACTCTCAAAGTGCAGAACAGAGTTGGCAAAGTAGGTTTCGATACAGCTTAGATTGAAAACTGTTCTCCAAGTAATTTTTGTATATGGTGACATCCAAATAATGCAATTGGTCTGGATCGGTGGAGTGAGTGAACTGCAGAAAATTGGTACTTGCATTGATGTGAGCAAAAACCTCAAAGCTCATCCTCAGACCCTTGCCACAAGATGCAGATGTCATCAAGGTAACGTCTGTAGAGTAGTAGATGTTGCTCCCAAGCTGGGATCAATACAAACTTGTGCTCCCATACGTGAAGAACCACGTTGGCATAAAAGGTGGCACAGGATGCCCCCATTGCTACTCCTTTACTTTGCTTGAAGATTTCTCCATTGAAAAGATGAAGTTGTTGATTTCCATGAATTCAATGACCAAGTTGCTTAGTCTGTTGTTCAAATCGGTTTCATTGGTGAGAAACTCACCAAACCAGTCCAGACCCTCATCATGTGGAATGCTAGAAAAGAGATCCTTGATGTCAATGGTCACCAGCAACAGGTCAGGAGAAAACTTGGTAGTAGGAAAATCACACAGAAAGTGCCAGGAGTCCTTGCATACATGCGTAAGCAGGGGTGAATCTCTTAGTCAAACAATCAATAAATTTACTGATGGGCTCCGTGATTCCTCCTGCCCCTGCTACTATTGGCCTGAATGCTGGTGGGTTAGTTCCCTTATGAATTTTAGGGATGCCAAACAAAACCGGTATCCTTGGTTTTTCTACATGTAAATAATTGTAGAGCTTCTCATTGATGGAATTTTGCAGCAATAAATCGTACAAATGGTAGTTGATTTGGGCTAGAGCAATATTGACTTCATTTCGTGAGACTGTTGAATATTGCCCATCATTTTGAAGCATGTTATGAATGTAAGCCTCATAGTCTGCAGCAAACATCAACACTACCCCTCCGCCTTTGTCCGGCTTCATTATCCTTACATTTTAACGTCTACAGACGTTACCTTGATGACATCTGCATCTTGTGGCAAGGGTCTGAGGATGAGCTTTTGAGGTTTTTTGCTCACATCAATGCAAGTACCAATTTTCTGCAGTTCACTCACTCCACCGATCCAGACCAATTGCATTATTTGGATGTCACCATATACAAAAATTACTTGGAGAACAGTTTTCAATCTAAGCTGTATCGAAAACCTACTTTTCCAACTCTGTTCTGCACTTTGAGAGTGCATCCTTTTTCCAGAAAAAGGCATTGTCAAAGGACAACTCATCAGGGCAAGCAGGATTTGCAGTGGACATGCGCACTACATGGCAGAGGTCAGGTTTTGGAAAGTCTGTTCTTAGAAAGGGCTATCCTCTGGACCTCTTCAAAAGCCTGAAAGAGGAACTGTCTATCCACCCTTCTGGGTAAGGAATGGGCATACCAGCCAGCTATGTTCATATTAACAATGAATTTAAGAACAGTTTTATCTATACCTACTCTTTGCACTCAAGGGAAATGGAGGAATCTGTAAGAAAGTACTGGCCTGTACTTGCCCTCTTTGAAGAGTTTAAAGGGCTATTGCCTGACCAACCTTCATTTGTAAGGAGATACCAATCTCAAGGAAATGTTTGAGAAAAAGCAGGACACTACAAGGAAAACTAACCCAGCAAGAAAGGGAACATTTAAATGTGGGGCATGTAGCCAATGCCATGCCATCTTGGAAGAAAAAGTATCACCATTCCATCCAGAAGGTTTAAAATCTACCCGCATGCCATTTCACTGGTCTATTTAGGCTTCTGCACCACATGCAGCAGTTTCTATGTAGGCAACATTTTATGATATAAACAAAAGAAGGAAACCAACGCTTTTATAAGCACTCTGACCTGTCCAAACATAAAACTGAAATTTATGGTACTGGAGCAAGTTAAGCCTGATGCCAGGGGTGATTGGGAATCAACTTTAGAATATCGAGAACTCCTCTGGCAATTAAAGTTAGATGCTGGGAGACCCTGGGCTTAACGGTTTGATCAGTATCGCTATTGAAACTTAGAAGGGCAAGACTTTAGTTTGACATTCCCACACAATTACTTATGGCAAGTACTCATACACATGGGCATGATTTTCACTTAATGCTACACTATACAAAGTCTATGTTAAGGAAAGACCTATTGTACAGCATAGTTTAACTTGGTTAAGATATAGTGTTCTTTTTCCAGCAGGGTTGTCAACAAGACCAAGAAAAGGAAAATATTGTCATACCCATACTAGGCATTAGCCTTATATTATACTTACATGAACAACAGTTGCGCCAAGTCACTCCATCTTATCCCAATTTTCAAAAGAAGTGCAACTTTGCACAAAGCAAATTTTATTACAAAGTTAAACACTATGGTAACAGTGCACAATGTTTTGTTTATTTTTAAGCTATTAGCACTTTTAGTAGTGACAGATGCATTAATGCATTATTTTAAGCAATCTATTATATTTTTATATATTTTGTTTTAAAGGAATTTTTAAGCATGTGGAATAGTGCACAGTCTCTTTAAAATGTTAATTGGTAGTGCTTTCTAATTAACCTAGGATTTTCAAGGTATATAAGACACCTGATTCAACAGCATGGTGTCACTTGATAAAGCTCAGAATTCCTCTGAGCGCTGTGTGTTATTATTCTGTGGTTCTGAATAAAGGAATTATTTGAATTCGTTTGGTGCCTACCTGGATTTACTGAATCTGCCTTGGTGAACTTACAACAAGCTGTTCCATTTCCTGGCTGTGTGTGCATTTACTTCCTGGTTTGGTTCTCTGCTGTTTGTTTGACTTCTTTTCTGGATAAATTCACCAAAATCACACCTGGAGCCCACTCAAGACATTGTCTTCCTCGGGTGCAGTATTCACACAGACCTTATGAAAACCTTTTCCCCCCCAATAAAGGTGGAAACCTTGATAGATCATTTCCTTCAGGTCCTCCAAGGCACAGAATTGACAGCAAGGCACAGTATCTCAGGCCGCGGGGCTACATGGCAGCCACTATCCCTGTGCTACCACTTGCAAGACTGCATATGAGAAAACTGCAGTGGTATCTCCGGTCAGTCTGGACACAACAATCCCACCCTCTGGAGTACAAGAGCCCCCTCCTCCCCTGCCTCAAGCTAGAAATCCAGGGGTGGCTCTCCAGCTACCCATGCCCACACAGGTCATGCATACAGATGTCTTAGATTTGGGCTGGGCAGCAACTCTCGACCATCAAAAAGTGCAGTGCCTGTGGCTACAGCTACACAAATGAGAACACATCAGTCTTTGAGAGATGAGGGCAATTCTTCTGGCTGTTCGAGCCTTCTTACCCTATCTCCAAAAGGGTCCCATGAAGATTTTCACAGACAATACCACAATTCTGTGGTACGTCAACAAACCGGGAGGGACCAAGTCATACCTCCTCTGCAGACTAGCTCTTTTAGTATGGGAACTGGCCACCTCACAGAGTGTGACTCTGCAGGCAGTCTACATCCCCTCTCTTCTCAACTCCCAGGTGGATTTTCTCAGTAGAACCATCACAAACAACCACAAATGGATGCTTCACAGGGATGTCTTCCTGGATTTGGTCCATTGGTGGGGTATTCCTCAAATAGACCTGTTTGCTTCTTCCATCAACAGGCAACTTCCTGGGTTTTGCACCAGGATACCAGAGCCACAGGCACTGGCAACAGGTGCCTTTTCAATTTCATGGAAGGGGAAGTTTATATATGCAACCCCCCCCCCTTCCCACTAATTCAGAAGGTCCTGCTGAAAATTCAGCAGGTCAGACCAGAAATCTTGTTGGTGACTCCCTACTAGCCAAGACAGCACTAGTTACACCTACTTCAACTGTCCAAGGGCTATCACCACAAATTACCCCATCAGAGTGGACCTTCTCACACAGCACAAGGGATCCAGATACACCCACAGTGGCAGCTACTTCACCTCACCCTGTGGCTGATAAGATTCTGATCCCTTTCAGACACCTTTGAGGAGGATGTGCTAAATGTCCTGCAGGAGGCCAGGAAACCATATAACAGAAAATCCTACCTTTCTAAGTGGAAAAGGTTCACTATATGGTGTCACAATAGATGGTTGGACCTGCTTGCCAGTGAGACTCCTATAGTGCTGTCTTACCTATGTGAACTACTGCAGTCAGGCTTGGCTTATTCTTCCATTAAGGCTCACTTGTCTGCAATTTTAGAATGCCTTCCTATGGGAACCCCCCTTTAGCATCCAGACTCCCTGCTAAGCCCTTTCTCAAAGGGGTGCTTCACCTCCGGCCACCCAGAAAACCATCCCCTCCACCATGGGACCTTAACTATGTTCTGGAAAAGCTTATGCTTCCTCCATTCCAGCCAGCAGACCAAGCCAGCAGACAGAGTCTCTAAAACATTGTACATGGAAAACTGTGCTACTCGTGACCTTAACATCAGCCAGAAGGGTCTCTGAGCTACAAGCCCTTAGGGCCAACCCACCCTTCCTAGTTTTCTACAATGACAGTCCCTGAGACTGCCAAGCACCTCCTTAAGTGCCCTGCTGCAGATCTTAGAACTGACCCTTCCTTCATGCCCAAGGTGGTGAATGACCTGTCCCTGAATCAGGCCATCCATTTACCTACCTTTTTCACTAACACACAGGGGGCAGTGAGAGACTACTTCACTCCCTGGATGTTCATAGACAAACTCAGGTTTTACCTGCATTAAACCAGGTCTATCAGACCAGTTTTTTGTCTCCATTCATCCCAGAGCCTTGGGAAAGGCAGTAACCAGACTTGACTATCTCAGTATGGATTTCAAAAGCCATTACCTTCTGGTACCAATAACATGGAAAATCTTTGCGTGGCACTGTCAAGGCACACTCCACAAGGGCTATGGCCTCCTCAGGAGCCTTCTTCAAAGGCCTGGACACTTATTCTGGGAGCAGCCACTTGGTCATCAGTACATACTTCACCAACCATTACAAGCTAGACCATATTTCTAAAGCCAGGGTGGGGGTTGCCAGAGCAATCCGTCACAGATTCATGGAAACAGCTTCTAGACCTCCTCCCCACTACAGTGAGCTTTGGCACTCACCCACATGTAGAATACTGCAACATTGGAATAGAAGGACATAGAAAAGTTGTGTAAAATCATAACCATAGATGTCCTCCCCTTCCATGTTGCAGTATTCCTTCCCACCCTCCTTCCTGTTACATTACATTTCCCTTTCTGGATGGCAAGGACTGGCATTGCCCTTCCTAGGACTGGCTCCGACCTGAGCTTTCAGTTCTGAGGGCTGGTTCATGCAGATGTCACTTTTAAGGCCCACATTCCAACAGCCATGTCAGACATCCAACGCACCACAGAGGGACTGAAAACTTTTGCATAACTGGCCAGATGTACGCGAAGCAAGAGGTGTAAACCCACATGTAGAATACTGTAACATGGAAGAGAAAGACATCTATGGTTATGGTAATATTTTACACAACTTTTCTTTTTCAGTGAAGAGGTTAGTCTGGCTAGGAAAATACAAATGGGATAAACTGGGTTTAGATTCTTGTCTGAACAGGTGAGTTTGGTTGCTGTGCAAGTAGTTTGGTGTGATTTTTTATTTGTGTGTATATATGTATGTGTGTGTGTGTGTGTGTATATATATATATATATATATATATATATGTGTGTGTGTGTGTATATATATTAATTTATAGTTTGTAAATTTGTATATTTTATCTGTAGTATACTGATATTTTTTCTTCTGCACTTCTAGCCTTGCCTGAATGTGTATTTGATGAAATTCCAACCTGTGATTCAGGAGAAGAGGAAGATGTACCAGTTGCAGTTCAGAAGGCCTCCAAGGAAAAAGTACCAAAATCCAATCCCAAGCTGCCTGTTACTCACTCCCGAATTGCTCAAAAGGGGTCATCTGTTATCAAATTTCAAGTTGGTGTGATTCCAAGGTATAAGCAGTGTGTAAGTTTGGGTATATATGCAAGTGTTATGTAATATGTTGTGTGTGTGCTTTTTTGTCTTTTATCTTCGTGTATGAGATTTTCTAGTCCTGTCTGGCATCACTGCACTGGGTCAGAACAATAAAGACCCCCCTTACTTCAGTACTGACCAGTTAGAACAGAATCTGTAAAAATAGAGGCAACACTGAGTTTCATTTCTGTTTCAAAACCATGTTCTTCACCTTCTTGCTCATATTTACAGTAGAAGATTTTGAAGTCTGTTTTTGTTGGGCAGGAATAATGATTCACCCTGCTTAAAGCACTGTCTCTGGTTTAGTAGGATCACTTTAGGTCAGTTCCTTGCCCTCATTCCCTTGTGTTTGATTTACCTTTTGAAGTTTCTAGGGGAAAATGCCTGTGAGCCATGGGCATTCCTCCCTTAAAATGCCAGTCATTCAGGGTGCCATCAGAGTATCCTGGTGGTACCACACACTGCCTTGTTAGCCATTGAGAAAGTCAGATGCACTTTGCATGTTGCCACCAGAGTGAGCATATTGTCTAAGGTATCCTGGTGCTGACTCGTGTGACCTCTGGTCCAGTGCAGGTGTCACCAACCATGGCACTTTTCCACAGTGTAAGAAGTACTAAACTTTGGGGCAGGTATGATAAGAAGCCTGCTCTACTATATTGATGATTAAGATGCTAAGCTACATTTCACAGGATAGATTCAGCAAACTTTGGAGGGAGAAGTTGGAAACTGATATCAAGGGGAAAAAATTTGGTGATTTGTTTTTTTTTTTTTTGTCCTGTTTTCTTCAGTGTAAATTCATGTTACCCATTGCACCTCTGATTATGCTAGCATTTTGGGTAGAGCCTCAACCTCCTTTTTGCGTCTTTGCAGGATGGCATGGCTGAGGTTGCCCTCTTAAAAATCATGTTCGTAATGCCAAAGTGAATATAATAAATAAGCCATGCCATTTTCACATTATCATCTTTGGGCTTATGATCATCGATGTATTGTATAGCTAAACACTCCACATGAGCTTTTATTACAAAATTAACTTTTATGAAGTACTGCCAAAACTAGAAAATACACTGAATGTCTGCCTTCACATTCTCTCATTGGAAATATTTGGAACACTTTGGTTCCTTTCAGTGGTTACACAGAAAACAGCTAAGCTTTATCATTGGTTGAAAGCACTAGTGTCCTCTTCCCATCTCCTGAAACATGTGAAAGTATAGAGAACTACAGTTAAACAATTGTTCATAGGTTCATACTAGGCTATCTGCCCTGGGGCAATTATAAGCCTAGCACGATTCTGTATGGCTTACGCCACCCCTTGATTTGAGTATACTGTGCCCTTTTTGAGGTTTAGTTTACTGTGCATCTGTCTAATAGTGACACGGGAGTAATCCCTGGGACAAACCTACGATCCCTCATCCACTTATCGAGATTCTTCTTGAAGAGTTTCAGTGAGGTGCTCTGCCTCACATGAACTGGAAATCTATTCCAGAGCGAAGGGAGCCTCTGGGTTATGAACCTGTCCCTCCAGCAAGTTCTATTTATTTCTGTGCTGAGGTTGAAGTCCCTCGAGCGTGTGGCTCTAAGGGATTTAGATTTACTGAGATGAAGCATGTCCATTAATTCTGGATTTGACATAACTTTGTATGTCAGGCATAGATCGCCTCAAAGTAGGCGGTATGCAACTGAGTAGAGCTGGAGTTTTTTTAACCGAGCAGCATATGGCATCTATTTGAGACCCTTGATCCTTTTGGTGAGATACTTTTGGGGTCTTTCTAATTGCTGCAGGTGTCGGGTAAGGTACATCCCAAAAGGGGCATTGTATTCTATGATTGGCCTGATGAGGGATGAATAAAGGGGCACGATTACCTCTCTTGATCTAGATGTGAAACCCTTCGTGATTAGGTGGGCTATGTAGAAGGTCTTTCTAACCACTTTGGCAATGTGGTTTTCAAAGGAGAGATTGCTATCAACTTGGGTCCCCAGGTCCCTAATAACTTTCTCTGTACTTAATGGGTTTCCGCCTATGTGATAATTTGTGGGCACATTGTTTTTGCCAAAGGGTATGACTAGACATTTTTTGGCATTTAGCTTTAAACCATGGCGCTGGCACCAGTTATCTGTCTCTGTGAGACCTTTTTGAAGGATGTTTGTGTCAGCTGGAGAGTTGATTATGGCGCCCAGTTTGCAGTCGTCTGCGAACTTGGTGAGCCATAGTCCTCCCACGTTTGCCTGTACCTCGGAAAAGTATATACCGAACAAGAGTGGTCCCAGGACAGAACCCTGTGGGATGCCACATGTGACCAGTTTCGAGTCTGACATGGCTTCAGCAACTCTCACTCTGTGGGTTCTGTCTTTGAGACAGTTTGCGACCCATCTTGTGACATAGGGGTTTATATTTAAGCTGGATAGCTTATCTATGATGCCCGAGTGGGGTATTGTGTCAAATGCCTTTGCAAGGTCCATATAGGCTGTGTGGACTACCTTCCCTTCATCTATGGCTTTCGTGACTGTTTCAAAGAAGTCAACCAGGTTCAAAAGGCAGGATCTGCCCTTGACAAAGCCGAACTGGGTAGGATCCTAGTGTCTGTAGGTCCCCAATGTCTTTGTTTATGATGATCCTCTCCATAGCCTTGCAGACTAAGCTAGTCAGGCTTATGGGGCGATAGTTTCCAGGGTCCGTAGAGGCTCCACCTTTGTGGAGTGGGACCACTGTTGCTGTACGCCATTCTGTGGGCACATATCCTGTAGTGAGGCTGAGATTGTATAGCTGTTTTATTTGAGGGATTAGTTCCTCTTGTAGTTCATGTAGGACGCAACCTGGGACGCCATCTGGTCCCATGGAAGCAGTGTTTTTTGCTTTGGAGAGGGCATCCTTCACCTGAGCATCTGAGATGTTTGGGAGGCAGCCCTCTGCCGGGATAGATACTTGCTCTTTTGGGGTGGGGGGGTGGAGAAGTTTGCACTGAACCTGTCTGCCAGGATATTGGTGATGTCTGTGGGTTCAGTGTATTTTTTGTCGTTTAGAATCAACTCAGAACAAGTCTGGGAGTTGCATCCCAGGTTTCTAACATAACTGAAAAAAGCCTTATGATTGTCTTTGGTGTCCTGTGCAATTTTTCTCTCGAAGCTGGCCTTGGAGGATTTTGAGGGATCGTAATTTTTTGCTAGTACTGATCAGAGATGCCTTCCCTATTAGGGATTTTGCTCTATCATGTAGTAGCTTCTTCCTTCTATTGTACAGTTTATTTATGGCAGGGGTCCACCAGACTGGACGCCTGCCTTTGGTTGATTGGGTCTTGGTTTTGTTTGGGATAGCATGATCCATGCGTTCCTGGAGATGTCCGTAGAATGCATTTATATAGGATTCTGCAGTTTGGGCTGTAGTTTCCACTGGCCCTGGGGCCTTGAAGGATTCCACTTCGGTTTTGAGAAGTGAGAAGTTTGCTTTTGAGAAGTTTTTCACTGTGGTTTTCTGGGCTGGGGGTGGGGTCGGGATGCGGACATTCAGTGAAATTAATTTATGGTCTGATCTTACCAATGAGGGATATACTTCTGGTGTGGAGCATAGAGTCCACATGTTGGTAATGATCAGGTCTAGTATGTTGTCCCCTCTTGTGGCAGTGGTGACTAGTTGTTCCATAGCATTTGAGTTTATAATTTCTAGGAACCTTTGGGCTAAGGTGCTGGGGCTTGAGTAGTGCTCCCAGTCAATGTTTGGGTAGTTGAAGTCACCCAATATAATGGTGTTCGGAGAGATCTTCATGTTATCCAATGTTTTCAGGAAAGCCGAATGGGATTCCTGACTTTGAGAGGGTGGTCTGTAGGATGCTATAAACTGAAAAGCAGTCTTGCCCCACTGTTAGTTGCACATGGATGGTCTCCGATACTTCCTGCAATGCCACTAACCTGGAGGTGTGGATATCCTTGATAAATATGGAAACTCCCCCCTCCTTTTGTGGTTCGGTCCAGGTTTTGGGGCCGAAAAGCATGATACGAGGTATAGCCTGGTAGTGCTGGGGTGCTCTCTGGAGCCTTGAACCAGGTTTCTGTCACTGCACAGATATCGATGTTCTCCATACTGAGGAGAGCTTTGAGTGCATGCATCTTGAGGTTAAGACTTCTGGCGTTTAGCAGCATTACCCTTAGTTTCTTGTTCCTTGTGCTGTCTATGAGGGTGGGTTTGACTTTTGAGCCTTGCCTAAAGCAGTTTTTCTGTCACACTGTTAAATTAATTGCTTATGATTATTTGGCAATTCTTAAAAAAAAAAAAAAAAAAAAGTAAATTAAGCTTTGCTTCCTTCCAGAAAGACAATGGTACATCCTGATGGGCAAGCTAATTGTAAGGGAAAGCTAATATGCTTTCAAGGTCCAGTTTCTGGCATTGGCCTTCCAGGTGAGGAGGCAGGGTGTGTGAGAAAACACAAGGCAGTTATGTTATCTGACTTGCATGGGGTTTATATAGGCGTCTTGAGAAGCAAGGTGAAATTTACTCCTCTGCTCATTACGCCTTGCACTTGCTTCACAGTCACACATCAGAAAGTGGCTCTTTTTTTTTGTGGGGAGAGCAGACTGTAAATGACATAAGAGAGCAATCATATAATTCATGTTAGGGCAGTGTGTCTAAAAGCAGCAACTTGAAATATATTATTGTGGTATTATGTTTTTCATTTTCTTAGTGAGACACCAGAAGTGTAAAGAAGATGGCTTGGTGAGAGGCAATGTATTTAATCAGAATGCAGTAATAAAATTGCTTCTGAATGTTTGATATGCTGTGTTGAGATATGGTGTCTGCCAAAGAATACTGATGACTTCCAAGTCTGAGAATGGTCTACCTTCTCAGACGGGGCACATTTTATCAAGCTCCTATATGTGCAAAAGGAGCTGAACTATTGGTTGCATCTTTAAAAAGACATTGAAGAGACAACCCATGTTTTGGTTTTTGATTACTGCTTCGTAATTTCTCAGACTTCCTAAAACAGATGTCAAATCAGCTCACAACAAACGTGCTTTCTTTTTTTACTTTTATGGCTGTTGGCAAGTATGGGAAACATTTAGAATCCCAAAAGACAAAAACACAGAAGGATAAAAGATCAACCACAGAAGGTTGAAACACAATGCCACATTCATTTACTACTGGCTTTTTAGATGTACTAAAGAGCCATTAAGTTGTGCGAGATTGCGACATAGCAGAAACTGGGTTTTTGCTCTTTCTCTATTGTGGTGCAGTGTCAGAGTTGATGCATATAAGTAGCAGGGGGTGTGATCGGTACAACCCCCCACCATAATACATGTTTTTATAAAATTCGGGGGTTTGTGTTTCTACCTTATGTGGTCAGATTTTCAGTAGTCTGTGTTTGTCCTTTGGTATTATGAATGTACTCCAACAAATACATAATATATTTGTTTTTTGCAAGTGAAATCTATTATCTTTGTTCCTGAAAGTGATGCTACTTGGCTTTCAGTGTGCTATTGCAGAAAAAAAGAAGAGGGAAGACATTGTCAGGAGTTTTATCTCTGGCTGTCTGAAATTCACTGTGCTGCTGTTCTGCTACCTTTGCAGCTAAAAGTGCAACCTAACTAGAATTTGTACCTGACCGTTCAGTTTTGTTACCCCAAAAAATTGATAGACAATGTCAAACTGCTGAGACAGAGAAAACCCTTATAGCCTCCACCAATGGAACTGCTTGATCTTTAGATTGTTCAGGCTGCCAAACTGTGTATACCTCTTTTTGCATTAGGTGTACAGATTTTGCCCAAGGTGGAAAGAATGCAGCTCTTGTCCGGAACTTGTCTTTAATTCTGAAATAATAAGTTAATAAAAAAATGTTAATAGGTAAGGGAAAGTTTATTTTTTGCATTTAAGGTGGAGTAAACTTCATCTGCTGATGAATGCATTGTGCTGGCTTGTAAATGAGGACTGCGTTCCAGTGCAAATCCTTGTGTGTAAAATGTCATTCATTAGTGGTTTGCTCCTAAGTATCTTTTCAGAATTCCCTGACTTTTTTGTTCCATCTGGGGACTATTTGATCATAGATTGCAAGGCCAGATAAAATTAATGTGCAAAATATATGATTTGATGTCAATCTTCGTTCATTCTTGATGAATGGACTCTGTCCTGATCCTCGGAAGCAATTAGTCCGTTATACAGCTCGCACCGGCCAAAAAACGCTTGAGCTAGTACTCTAACCACAGTGCCCCTGGCTTTATTAAGTCAGATCTCATTTGCCACTCTTAGCAAGACACATCAGGCGTTGCTCAAGTCCTTAAAATTAATTTTTCCTAATGTATATTTTACACACACACACACACACACACACACACACACACACATACATATATATATATATATATATATATATGTGTGTGTGTGTGTGTGTGTGTGTGTATATATATATATATATATATATATATATATATATATATACATATATTGTTGACCTCCTCTCCCGCCTTTCTTACCTCTTGTGGTATTTCTTAGTTCCATTGTTGGAACCTGTTTTCCTTCTACTTTATACCATTGGTATTTTCCTCTACCATCGTTGGTAGAACTTCCGTCTATCCCTTAGTGTGTGTGTGTGTGTGTGTGTGTGTGTGTGTGTGTGTGTGTATACAGTTAGTGCCCTTTCCAGTGCCAACTTTAAAATGGCAGAAACACAGGCATTTCTGGATTCCAACAGTGCCAACACTGTGGAAGAAAGATGCCTAATTCAGATGGGCATCCTTCCTGTGTTTATTGTCTAGGAGCTCCTCATCTAGACCCAGACCATGATGTCTGCCAGACCTTTAGTCACCAGGCCTTGGTCGAGCATTGAAATAAGCTCATTTTAAACGGCTTATTGAAAACTTCTTTTAGTGAAGCTTTGTCCAAGGCGCTCTCTCTCTCCTCCTAAATATGACACTTCCAAAAAGAAGAGCCACTCTGTACCTGTCTTCCCCCATGGCACCGGTGGCCCAAAAATATAAGACTCTAGTTCCGACTACCTCCTCAGAACCAAAAGCAAAGGTACTGAAGCTACAAGCTCTAGAGTCCTCTGTACTGACTGCTGTTACTACAGTGCCTTCGGCACCAGCATTGGCTTCTTTGGTTTCTGGCTCTGTGCCAACTTCTGCAGCACCTCAGTAAGTTTTAGCAACCCCCTTGGTGCAGAAACCAGAGCCAATTCTCCCCAGGACAAGGTATTTACCTTCCATAGACCCTATTGTGGACCAGTCACCCGCCCCTTTCTGGACCAACCAGAGCCTCAATCAGGATATCTATTTGATCTTCCAGGAGTCTCTCCAAGGTGGACTTCTTGAGATTGTTGGATTAACTGTTGGCAGTCACAGGTATTCCTGCCGCTTTTCAGGCCCCTTTCCTATCTAGACTTGGAGTTTTCTTCTCTAAGGAGTCCTGCGCTATCTCCTCCTCTGACGTCCAGAGTTTGCAGACCAGCACTTCCATTCCCCTGGTAACAGCTGTTCTAGTACCATTAGACATTCCTACCTCAGCACCGGATGTTGCTCCGACTTCTTTGGTTCCCTCCTTGGGGCCGTGACTCCACTGCCAGTTTCATGGGACTCTGATCAGCTCTTGTGTTTATACAGAGCTGATCTGAGCTCTTGGAACTTTGTTGATCGCGGGTCCTTCCCTGGCTCCTGCTTCAGAGGGCAGACTCTCTGAGAAGGGTGTGACCTCAGTTCCAAGGTGGTCTTTTTTGGTTCCGGGCTCCCATTCCATTTCAGGGGGCCTGCCTTCCAGGTTATGGAGAGGGCTTTAGCCTCTGTAGGCTCTCAGCTGGTCCCTACTGCATTGGAGTGTCATGTTACCAGATCTTCTAGTCCAGCGTTGACACCAATTGCCACAATAGGACAGCAAGCACTGAAGCTTCAAGTTACCCCTGTACAAGGGCCCCTCTTCTCCGGAGTTAGCTTTTTCTTAAACTCTTTCTATTACAAACTTTACTTCATATTTTAAAAGTTTTTGCTAACCTTCCATTTTACACTTACCAGTGTACTCTACACTACCATTGTTGGTAGGCCTTTTATACCCCATTTACCTTTTCCTCACAGGGCTATTTCCTTCTAATTCACTAAACAACAAATAAAAGATTTAAAAAAATGCAGAAAAAGTGAAAAACACCAACTGCAGAAGCATAAAATACAAAAGTGTGTACTCCAGCGCCTCGGCTAACGAGCCTTTCACAGAGCACTCACAAACACCACAGAAAAAAGCATTTCTTCTAGTTTCTTCTCTCTGTTCTTGTTTAAAAAATGTATTACTATTACTTTACTGGGGGGGGGGGGGTTGTCTGGTGATGGTCTTGTTCTTGCTGTTCTTCCACTGCCTGCTGTTTGGTTCGATAATGTCTGAGAGAGGATTTAAAAAGTGCTAGATCTGGGCATAAAATACCTTTTTCTGATGCCCACACACAGTTTCTATTGTCTAGGTGCAGAACACCTAGATCAAGCTAGTGATATTTGTCACAGATTCAGTCCAAGGACTTTAATGGAGAGAAAAAATAAATTAATCTTAAAGGGTATGCTTCCAACTCAATTCTTTGAAGCCTTAACTGGAGTTCAGTCTCCAAAAATTAAAGCCAAAGATCCTTCAGAAAGATCAAGAACTGTGGATGCTTCGGCTTCCATGTCCTCTGAGCCAAAGAAAATTAGGGAGAAATTGGATTTATAGTCTTCTGGGATCCAACCATCTTCAGATCCAGCCAAAGTATTCTTCCAGTCCTATGGCCTCTGATCCAACAAAACATTCTTCGAATCAAAAGTCATCAAATAAGCTGTTGGCACGGAGTGTGGATTTGGTACCTTCCAGGGTGCCCTCCACTTTTCTGGAGCAGCACTCTTGCTCCTTAAGTGGTGTCCTCTCATTTCCCCCAGAAGCCTCACAGAGGCATAAGTGGAATGAATGAGGAGGGGATTCTTCATGGAGCAATTTCAGAATGGAGTCTTCACGGTTCCTACCCTCCTGGGTCAGGAACACCATCCATCAACTGCTCCAATGACAATCTTATTTTCTGACCCAACTTGTGGTATTAGAGCCCTCAGATCCGAGAGTTCTGGGCCCTTCTGTGTCAGATCCAAAGAGATCATTGTCTTTAGATGCAACTATTACTGTGCACTGGCTCTGACTTCTTTGGATCTGGATGTCTCATACGTTCATAGGTGTGTACTAGACTAATGGCCCTGAAGCCTTTACAAGCCTAGCCCATAGGATTACCCTGCATCCTGCCACCCAACCTTAGTTCTCAGTGCCTCTGTCGAGTAGAGCCACTGCAATGATCCCTGGGGCGAATTTTCTATTTCCCATCCACTTATCAAGATTTCTTTTAAAGAGGTCCAGTGAAGTGCTCTGTTTGACATGTATGGTAAGTCTATTCCATAGCCTGGGCAGTCTCTGGGTTATGAACCTGTCCCTCCAGCATGTTCTGTTGATTGTGGTAATGAGGTAGAGGTCTCTGGAGCGTGTGGTGTGGAGGGATTTGGATTTCCTTAGATGTAGCATTCCTAACAGAGCTGGGTCAGACGTGGCTTTGTAAGTCAAGCAGAAGATCGTCTCTAAGTAGGTGATATGAGACAGAATAGTTGGAGGTTTTCTTTGAGTCTGTCCATATAGGACAAGTGTTCAAGGCGTAGGATCCTCTTTGTGAGGTACTTTTGCGGCCTCCCCAGTTGTTGCAGGGGTCTAGTGAGGTACATGCCAAATGAGGCATTGTATTCTATGATTGGCCTAATGAGGAAAGAGTAGAGGGAGACAATTACCTCTTTTTTCCTGGATGCAAAACCCTCAGTAATGAGATGTGCCACACAGAAGGACTTTGACACAGTGGCAATGAGGTGGTTGAAAGAGAGGTTGCTGTCAACCTGTGTTCTCAGAGCTCTTGTAACACCTTCTGTGTTCAGTGGACTATCATCCATGTGGTAATTCATGGGAACTGGGGTTTTCCCAAAGGGGATGGCACATTTGTTGGCATTGAGCCTAAGGCCATGGTTCTGACACCAGTTGGTCTCTCTGAGGCCTTTCTGTAGGATGTCAACATCACTTGGGGAGTTAATAATAGCTCCCAACTTGCTATCGCCTGCGAACTTTGTCAGCCAGAGTCCCTTCGTGGTGGCTTGGACTTCAGAGAAGTAGATACCAAACAGGGAGGACTCAGGACCGAACCTTCTGGGACTCCACTCGTGACTGGTCGTCAGTCTGACTTGGAGTCAGCTACTTTTACACTGTGGGTTCTATCTGTGAGCTAGTTTGCAACCCACCTAGTGGAATACGGGTTGATGCCTAGCTTAGTGAGTTTTTCTATGATGCCTTAGTGGGGAGCCAGGGTTTCCACATTGAATCCGAGGGGGATAGGATCGACTCAAAGGTTTATGGAGCAGTCTCTTCCTCTTCGAGCTTTGGCATTGGACAGCTTGGCTCGTACTTCCACTTCTGGTGGATGTCTCTCAGAGCAGAGGGAGGTGACTGGCCAGAATCTTGCTTTCTTGGCTCTGTTGCCTTCCTTCTGTCCTGGGGAGTCGGCTTTTGAGATTGTGAAGAGGGTTTTCTCTGTTATGGCAGATCAGGCGGGTCCTTCCTGCTTGGATCCTCCCTTGACATCTCAGCTGACTTTGCACCATAATCCTCAGCATTCTACTGCAGGGGGGGTGGCCAGCCCAAAGATTCCAGACCAACCCGACCAGGTATTGTCATCTCTTCTGATTCTTCTCCAGATCATCTCACTGAAGAAGCCGTAGGAAGAGGATATGCAAGAGGGAGGCACTTGGACTCCCCCAGGAATCCATCACTGAGGATACTGACATTGATGAGGGAGAAGGGTCTTCCAAATCACCACCCGATGATGTCTCCTTTAGAGACATCCTCAAAATCCTAAAACAGAAGGCTGGTTGGTCTGCCCAAAACCCAACTCCTGCGGAGCCAGTATTTCTTGAAGCTTTAGGGCCTGGCCTGTTACCTCCTGGGTCACTCCGCCCACTGTTAAACTTATTGATTTAGATTCTCAGTGGCTGTGGAAGGCACCTGATACTATTGAGCTGATCTCCCAGAGAACAGACTGGATTCTGGCTCCACCGGTAGGCAGAGAACATTGAAGTAAAGATGTACCAGTGGAATGCTATGAAGGCTGGCAGCCTAGCTAGATAGAATTTTGTAAATAATTCTGTCATTGTAAATGTTAATAGGATCCGCAGGCTTGTGTAACAAATGCAAGAAACTTGTGTTATGTTCAGAGCTTCAAAAATGTATCCACAGTGCACTCTGCTGGAAGAAAGCTGATAAGTAAAGCATTTTATGACTGTTTGATCTCAAGCTCGGAGACAAGATGTCTGGGCTAGGAAATTATTTCTGTTAAGACAGCGATAATAGATTTTACATGGAAAACTGTCTTTTATTCCTGTGGCTTCCTGGCCAAGTGCATCTTACAGAGAAATGTAAATTTTGAGTTTCTGTTAGCTTTGGAACTAAATGAGAAGTGATAAAAATGATGTAATGTGAAGTGACTCAGCAGTACTGGTTGTTCTCAATTTAGGACTTTCTCAGAGAGAAAGATTGAGTATTTTGTTCCGAAGCTGACAAAAACTCACCAGAGCATTGCCTTATAAGTAAAGTAGTACTTAGAACTTAGTATTTGTTAAGAGTTAGGAATTTAGCCAGATTAGTCTAGCTGTTTTCTATGTTTGTCAGACTATTCTGCAATATTGTTTTAAAGTTCCTGTGATTTCTGAACTCTTGATTAGCACTGTGTTGAATTGATGAGATTTGTCTTGCTTTTATTATTTATTAAATATTTTTAAACCTTTCAAATGTGGCTGTTTTGTGTAGAGATAATTTAAGCTCTGAGTACATTGCATGTATTTGGTGATACTGTCCAAGCCACTCCAGTAGTCTTGCTGTTCGGCACACTTACTACAGTGAAATTGGTCACCATTTGGGGGAATGGCCTTATAGGAACTGATAGTGGTTGGCAGTGATTTCTACCTTATAGTCTGGGCATTAAGGGGGCATAGCTGAAGAACCTGTAACAACCTTCCCCAGGAGTGTCTGTGTGTTTGTATATAAATCAGATCTGTGTGTGTGTCAGCTACTTGGCCAGGGATACACATCACTGGTTGGACAGAGGGTGCTGGAGGTTTTAGTTTGACCACTAGTCTGAGATCTGGACCTTACAGCTGTTTCAGTAGGGAGTCTTAGTGGGGATCTGGAGAGAAAGGGAGAAACCAGCTCCAGACATACTGTGATCTCTGTGTGCTCTTTACTGTAAGTGTGTTTACTTGTTATCCCCCCAATGTTCATGCCCCTCACTGGTGCTAATGGTGAGGATTTAGGCTCCTTGATTACTGGGCCAGTGCGCGGGCATCACAGATGTGTTGGCTGTGGCAGCAGCTACCAAGAAGGAACTTGTGGAACAGAGTTCACTGTCCATCCTCCAGTAGAGAATCTAGGGCTCTGGACAGATTCTGGAAGTGAGTTTATGCTTCCGAGATATTTGCCGTCCAGTCGCTGAACTACTTGGCACACTTCAGTAGAATGCAAAGGGATTTGATTAAGGAACTTTCAAACTCCCTTTCAAAGGCCACTACAGAGATTCAAACATCTGTGGCCTCACAGGTGGTTATCCTTCAATCTATTGCAAATTTGTCCAATGAGGCTCATCTCGTATGCTGCAGAAGCCACCTCAAGGGCCACAGGTTCAAGTATTTCCATCAGGAGGCATGTCTGGATGTACCTGTATGATTTTGTGGAGCCCTTCAAGTCATCCTTTGTCAGTATTCCCTTTGACAGTTGTTCTTTTTTTAGTCCCCACAGTAATAGACACACAGTCCAGGTGTGCGAGACAGAAAGACCCTATCGGCAGTGGGCATATGTTTTTCTACCCCTCAAAGGACCTTTTCCAAGAAACAACAAGGTCGAAGGATGTGGTTCAGGAAGTCTGAGTCTTTTCCAGGAAACACATGGAGGAAGTTCCCGTTTGAGGCAGGGTGGGTTGATAATGGCAGAAGACACCCCCATGGCAGAGGAGGCCCACAAAACCGAAGGTCTAGAGAGATGCCCTTTACGAGAGACCCTTTCAGCATTCTTGAAAGGTGGCCTGAATGTCTTCCTCTGGAGGCAGTCTGGGGTCGCTTATCTCTGCACCTGGCAGCCTGGCTAGACCAAACAAAGGACACTTGGGTGCAGAGAATCATTTCCAGAGGTTATATTATTCCCTTTTGTCAACCACCTTTGTTACCCAGGAAAATCCCTGATGTTCCACCCAATCAGAGGGAAGCAGCAGCACTAGAAATCCGAAAGCTGCTAGAAAGAGGTCTCCCTAGACCACATAGAACATGGAACTTAATAGTCTTTTTAGTGCAGAGAAAACGGGGGACTCTAGAACAAATCAGTTCAACACAGAGTTCTGTATGGTGTCAGCTCAGTCCATTCTGCCCTTTCTGAGCAAGGATGTGTGGCTGTGCTTGATAGACCTTCAGGGTGTGTACCATCACATAAAAATGAGCAGCCAATCCAGAAGGTACTTGCACTTCCGTCTGGGAGCCAGTCATTACCATTTCAGAGCACTGCCCTTTGGCCTCACCAAAGCCCCCAGGGTGTTCACCAAGTGTATCGCAGTGGTAGCAGCTCACTTGAGACTGCAAGGATTCTGGATGTCTTCATACTTAGACTGGGACTGGCTTATTACCACTCCCACCAGGCATCAACTGCTGCAAGCACGAGATTGTGTTACAGACTTTTTCAAACCTTGGAATAACCATCTGTTACAAAGTCACAATTATAGCTTAGACATGGGAATTCATAGGAGCAATGTTCAACACAGTTTCGACAGTAGCATCTCTTCCCATTTCTAGAGTACAAACAATAAGAAATCCGGTGCAAGAAAATTGCAGTACCAAAATTTCAGCCTGGTTGATCCTACAAGCCCTAGGAGCAATGTCAGCGGCAGTAGTCTTAATGCGTTTAGCAAGGTATCACATAAGGCAACGGATGCTACAAACATGATCGTCAATTCTCTCTCTACCCGTGCCAGAAAAATAAGTAACTCTGGTTTTTAAGCGGCTTCTTTCCTGGTGGATGCAGTCACAACTGCTGCTAAGGCTGTCCTTTCATCCTTCCTCAGCCCAAGGCCATAGTGACCACTGATGCTTCCCAAATTGGATGGGGGGCCATTTTCTGTGGAAGATAGGCCAGGGCACTTGATCCCCCAAAGAGGCCAACTTGCATAGCACTGCTGTGGAAATGAGTGGTGCTCTTGGCATTGCCAGCATTCCAAACCTTTCACCTTTTCGGAATGATTGCTATCCAAATGAACAACATGGCAGTAGTTTTGTATATAAACAAGGGGTTACCAGATTTTACCCCCTGCGTCGAGAAGCCCGGAGGGTGTGGCAGTGGATAATTTCTTCCAACCACATTCTAATAGCAACACATATTCCAGGGAAGTCCAACATGATAGCAGACAAACTGAGCAGGTCCATCTTGACTACTTCATGATTTTCCGTCAGTGGAGCTAGCCTTGCTGCAATCTCTTTGCATCTCCCCTAAACAAGTGCAGCAGCTTCTTTGCTGTAATACCCTACTAGGATGTCAGCAAGGAGTGCTGCTGCACGATTGACCCCCCCCCGGTCTTTTATATACTTATCCCCCTGACTCGTTTAATTTCAGATTCCTCCAGAAAGCAGCCAGGTTGAAGAACAAAGTCATCCTGGTTGTACCTTACTGGCCTCGACAAATTTGGTTCCTCTTTCTTTGACCTCATCTTCTGTAACCCACTTTGGATTCTGGATCCATCTCTAGAACCCCCCCGTCTCACACCACAGGTGTGATTCACCCAGACATCTCAAACCTCAAATTGACAGCATGGTTTCTCCAATTCTATTAATAGCCAGGCAATCTATGCTCTCTCCGCCTGTCCATTTGATTCTACTATCTTCCCATAAACTTTCGATGAGAAAACTGTACAGAAGTAAATGGGAAAGATTTGTTAATTGGGTAAAGCAAGCAGAACCAGGTGGATACCTTCTAAGCCTTCTATTCTGTTCTTGAATTTTTAGTAATTTTATTTAATGATGGTGTTTGTTTGACTATTAGTCCAACCTGCAGCCATTTTGAACTTTCCTGTGTGCCTTCAGAATTCCTCTTTGGCTTTTTCTAAATTGTGCAAAACCTTTTTGAAAGGTACTCTTCTACTTAGACCTCTTTATAAAGACCTTTTACCACCATGGGATTTAAATTTGGCACTTTAAGCCTTAACACAGTCTCTCGAACCTGCAGCTAAATGTGATTTATAATTCTTGACCTGGAATACATTTTAGTTGCAGATCTCCTGGAAGAGTTTCAGAACTCCAAGCACTATCTTCTAAGCCCCCAAATTTGATTTTCCACAAGGATAGTGACTTTCTGTACCAGTGCTTCCTTCCTACCTAAGGTGATGTCAGAATCCAGTACCTGCCAGCATTCTTCCCATACTTTACAAATAAAGGAGAATGTATGCTTCTCTTACTGGATGTTCATAGACAACTGTGTTTCTACCTGCACACAAAACAAATTAGAAAGACAGATCAGCAGTTTCATTTGCACATAAGTTGGGTGAATCCGTTAACAAAGGTAACTCTAGCCAGATGGTTGATGGATTGCATTTCAGTTGCCTACAGTAAATTGAATCTCCCATTACCAAAACCATTGATGGCTCATTCAACAAGATCTATGGCTACTTCCACTGTTTTCCAGTCTATAGCATCCATGGACGATATGTAGCTGCTGCCTGGTCAAATCCTCATAACTTTATCACTCATTACAAACTAGATCTGGTATTGAGGGGTAGAGCAGCCTTTGGCTCAGCCATACTCTGGCATATCTTTCCTTAGAGTCTACCCAGAAATTTAGGTCGCTGGCATCAGAAGTTATGTACTTACCATAATGTTGGATCTGTGTTGTCCATTTCAACTCCACGTCCTCCATTTCTCACAAGTGACTTCTGGTAGAATGAGACCCTTAGGCACACCATATGTCCCTTGTGTTGAACTTCACTTATGGCAATTCTTTTATACTTCTATCTGCATTATGGGTAGGAAAGGAGCCTGAGAGTTTGTTGGTGGTCATGAGCTAGTGTAATGGCCAAGTTGGATCCGACTGTCCGATCTGAACCCATCCATTGAGGAAGAATGAAAATGGACAACACAGATGGAACATTATGGTAAGTACATAACTTTTTTTTTGTAGCTGATCATACTGATATTAATCTCTAAAAGCTTCATAAAGAAATCTCAAAGGGGATCTAAGATATGGCCTTTTATATAAAGGGTACTGTGTTCTTAAGTTTGATCGTCACTGCCCCAATTTGACATTTTAAGTCATATCCATTTTCCATTCAGTTTCTCATAATGAAATCTGAAAGAGGGAATGGAGATAACATCCCCTCAACAGGTGCCAGTTGCTTTCATTCATATGACTTTACTGTCGTAGTCTGATGTTTTTGTATAATCATTTTTTGTTATGGGTGGTGTTCTGAACATCTCAGTATGGTACGCGCATACGTGGCCTGGAGTATTTCATTGAGTCATATCAGAAGTAAAACCAATTTTCATTTTTGTCAAGTTTTTTTTTTCCCATACTTAACATACAAAATGTTTCCGCAACTAGTGGGGCAAGGTCAAATTTGATGTAGGGCTGCACTATATCTCATGGGCAGAAGCGGAAATATGTGCTTTTTGAAGCTGATCATCTTATTAGTGCAAGAACATTTCATGATCTCTCAAACGGTAACTGAGCAATTTCCTTTTATAGATGGAGATTATATCTGTAAATTTAGAGGTGTAGCAGCCGCAATTTGGCATTTTGCATTTTATTTTATTTCCAGTGTGAACATTGTATTGAGCATTTCCTTTGGTATACAGAGTACAATAATGGCCTAGCATGTTTCATTACTGTTTCATTACATAAGAAGTAAAAATCCTGTTTATTTCTCCTGAATATAGATTTTTTTTTTTTTTTTTACTGGGCATTTGACCGACCCCTTTGCCAGTTTACACCCATGCTATAAACCACATAGTTCAATCACTTGGTCATGTCTGACTTTGTGACCTCAACAACTTTAGCATAATAAGCCCTTATGTCAGCGTCTGCTGCTTTTAAGTAATTGCAATTTCATATTAATTAATTTAGTGATGTTTGTATCTTAGCTTTTTCTGTTCCCTTTTTCTTTTTCATTCAATTTTCCCAGCATTGATGTTTTCTGCAGTGAATCCTGACATTCCATTATGTGCCAGGGAACTTAAGTATTCATTTTACTCTCGGGACCTTCCAGTGAGTACTCTGGATTTTATTTCCTCGCATATTGAATAATGTCATCTTTCTTTCCATGGAATTCTCAAAAGTTTTATACAGTGCCACAGTTAATAAGTGTCAACTTTGACACACAACCTCGATTATATGTCCTCAACAAACTCAAAAGCATTTGACAAAAACACCACCTAATGCTGTACATGCAGCCAAACCCAGTAGAGTCTTGACTGCCAAACCCATAAGGCAAGTCAGTACGCTACCCAGGACACTTGTCGTAGAGTCTGCATTGTATGACAGCCAATAACACTTCCCATTACTCTAGTCATAGGTGGCTACATTCTATGACATACTGATGCCCAACTCACTAGGCTGAACAAGAAGAAAATGGCCACTTATCAGGGGGCCAGGATCTGCCAAGTTATGCATGCACTCGGGTCATTGCTCCACGGGTACCAGTGTGATTCAGTCCTAGTCCAGGAGTTGTAAATGGCCTGAAACGTACCTCCCTGGACTGTATGAAGAGAGACGATACATACCTTTCAGATTGTTTGTCACAGGCTGGTATGTGCCTAGCATTGAGCAGTATTCTACCTTCACAGGGGAGGATGCCACAATGTGAATAGAAGATGATTGACTTTAATAATTGGTTTAGTTTTTGGTGTTATTCTTGGGGAAATATAATTTGTCAGAGTGGGAGGACATCTTTAACGAACCATGTTGCTTTGCCAAGGCCATGTGTTTAAACAATAAGTGCCATTTCCCCCCATGCTATCCTCCTCTTGGAGAATGCAGACATCTGTGCACTTACCGAGACATGGTTTAAAGCTGCAGTGATGAACCCAGCAGTGCAACGCTTTAGTGCCTTACATCAATAACAAGCATATACATCTAGGTTGGTACAGGGTACCTCCATGTCCAGATTACCATAGACAAAGTCCCATACCATATCTTTCTGTGCCATGAAATCTGTAGTTCATACTTGGACGTACTGGAGAAACTCATTCAACCAAATATCATACAGAAAGGGTACTTTAAATCTGATGTCAATCTTCATTCTGTCCTCAACAAGTGGATTCAGATCTGATCCGTCAGATACGACTTGGCCATTGCTAAAACTTGCAGCCACCAAATCTCTCTAGATTCTCCCTTATCCACAATGCACCTACCAAATTACCTCCAATCTTGTTTGCCGTCTCTGACATGGTCTACCATCTCTCTCGAGCTGTGTTTAGATAAGTAAAAATCTGTTATTTCTTCAAATAGTTTTTCACTTATTGTGACTAATAACCATATAACCCTGTCCCTCTCTTTTTCCGCTTCTGTTTGTACTGTGCTGCCATTACGACCATGGTCTAATCCTCTTCATAACATCGTTGGTATTCCCTTGCTTTTCCTTTCTCCTAGCTAGTACAATTAGTGTGTTATATTTGTAAATTTCTGTTTCTGCTGTTTCCCTTTTTTCTTTTTTTTTTAAACTTGGTACACTTGGATACTGCCATTAGTATCTCCCTTTCCCTTACAACTCCATCGTAGTTCTCTATACCATTGTTTGTATTCCCTTACCTTTCTTTCCAAAAAAAAAAAAAAAAACGTTTTTTTGCTAACTATTATTAGATTGTCTGGTACTTGTCTCTGACTAAATACTGAATTATGGTTGAAAAACCTTCAGGGTTTAAAAAGAGTTCAAACCATGGGCATAAACTGCCACTTTCGGATGCCTCCACACTTTTTATATGTACTGTTTGGACCCTCTGCATTTGCAAGAGGATTTTTCTATTTCCCATGGATTCAACCTGCAAGCTCTTACTGAGCATAAAAATAAACGGATATTGAAAGGCCTCATCCAATCTTGTTTTGGAGAAGCCATATCCCAGTCTCTCTAAAGTCGAAGCTTTCTAGTTCGTTAAAATCTTCTCGGAAGAGAAGTTAAAAAGAACTGGTCTGTACACCGGATTAAAAAAAGAAAAAAGTGTAGGATCGGACTACTTCTTCGGATCCTACTAAGTCAAGGCAAAACATTACAGACCCAACATCGACCAAGTCAGATCAGAAGACCTCAAAACCATTGGATCCTACTTTATTGGATCAGACAGAACTCTCGGAGACACTGTATTGCCCTCAGACCAGATACTCTGTCAGTGGATCCAGTTCTTGACAGACTTCCATCGCTATTTTTACAGAAACCAGATTTCCCCCTCCATATACTCCACTCGTTGCTGTAGAAGCCTCACAGAAGATGTGGAAAGAGTGGTGAGGAAGATCTGTCGGCGCACGGGCAGATGGTTTGTCTTTGGCGTGTACCCCTCTGCGTCAGGTTACCCCCGACCTTTCACCACACCTCCCCTGCAAGTTCCTCTTCTAATACCTTCTGTTGCTTTATGATTACAAGATCCCAGCCATCTGGATACTTCAGTCTCTGATACAAGGATCACTGTATCCTAAGAGCCTCGCACAGAGGAACACCATATCCTTGGATCCAGCATCATCTCTGAGACCTCCAGTCCATTCGGATCCAGAGAGCACTTGGAGCCAAAGCCTACCTGTCGGATCCAAGGTGCAGCATTTGACTCTGAAGTTTTCAGAGCCATCTCTGCTCCTCTGGCCCTCTGCACTGGACAGTTCATCTCTGGCTTCCACCTCGTTGGTACTGCCGACAGAGTGGAGGGGGTTGATGATTCAGAAACCTGCTTTCTTGGATCACAGCCCCTGTCTAACTCCTTTGAGCTCTACCTTTGAGGTTGTGAAGAGTGTTGTCTGCCACGGCAGACCTGATGGAGCCTTCCCCCTCAGATCCTAGATATTGTACCATAATGTCTGTATCTAGAACCTCACCACCTTTCTCCATGGGGGGATCCAGTAATGAAGCCTCAGGTTCCCCCTCAGGGAATTTTGATTTCCTCTTCCAAAACTTCCCCAGAGCATCCCACTGAGGAAGTTCCCAGGAAGAGGATGTGCAAGAGGAAGCACCTAGACTCCCCCACAAGAGTGCATCACTGAAGACTCAGATTTTGATGTGGGCAGAGCGTCCCCACGGTCACTTCCTGAAGATGTCCCCTTTAGAGATATTCTAGAAATTCTTAGAGAGGTGACAGGACTCCCTCTAGCCCTACTCCGGAGGAATCTGTTCGCCTAGAGGGTTTCAGTGCAGGACTCTCTACCTCCTGGGTGACTTCACCTGCCGACAAGCTCGTTGACATCTCTTGACGGACATGGGAGGAACCAGACTTCATAGAACCCATACCTCGGATACTGGGCAGGATAATGGCACCACTTGTAGACAGTTTTGAGGGAAGGGGGTTCCACTAGATGTCCTGGTCGTTGCGTGGGCCACAAAGAAGAAACTAACTGATGAAAGTTCCACTGTCCATCCCCCCAACAGGGAGTCATGGGTGATGGACAGATTGGTGAAGTGTCTTTGCTTCAGCGACCTTTGCCTTACAGTCACTGAACTATTTTGCACACTTTCAGAGAGATTTGACTAAAGAATTATCAAATACTTTCTCAGGAGCCATTTCTGAAGAGGTTCAAGGTTCCGTAAACTTCAGTTGGCAACCCTACAAGTCAATATCCAATAGTTCTATGAGGTTAGTTTCCAACATATCGGAAGGGACTTCAAGAGCAGTGGATTCAGGCATTTCCATGAGGAGGCATGCCTGGAAGCTGTTGTGCAATTTTGCAGAGCCATTTAAGTCCAATTTCATCAATGCCCCCTTTGACAGAGCTACTGTTTTTGGCCCTAAAGTAAAGGAAATGCTGTCCAGGTGTGAGAAGGATGGAAAGAACTTGTCTCCCATGGGCATATATTTTTGATCCCCTCCCCTTTCAAAGAGCTTACTCCAGGAATCAGTGGATTGGCTGGAAAATATGGATCTAAAAGTCCCAACATCCTTTCCAAGACACACGTGGAGGAGGTTCCCCCAGGGGTAGGGGGGGAAGGATTCCAATGGACGTTATTGCCCTTATGGCAGAGATGGCCCACAAAACCAGGGTTCATGAGAATCCTCCTTTGATAAAACCCTACCAGCACTTCTGAATGGAGACCTGACTGTCCAGCTCTGGAGACAGGAGACGTATCCTTGTACCAGCGAGCCTAGCTAGACTTAAAAGATACTTGGGTGCAGAGGATTATGTCCGCTGGTTACATAATACCATTTTCCCTTTCACCACCAATTCCAAGAAAAATCCCCGATGTTCCACTCAAAGGGCTCAAGCAGCAATTCAGATGCAAGAGCTGCTTGAAAAAGGAGTGATCCAAGAGGGGACCCACCAGACCAGATAGGATCCAAAACTTACTTGAGGTTCTTTTTAGTGCCAAAGAAAACAGGGGGCTGGAGACCAGTTTTGAATCTCACAAATTTTAACAAATCCAGAGAAAAAAAAAATCTACTGTTTGCAGATGACATCTTTATTGCCTGGAAGGGGGGTGAACAAAGGCTGACATCTTTTATGGAATTTTTACATTCCACCACATCCTTTTTGAGATTTGACATCAAGAGCTCACGTGAGGCCTTGGATTTTTTGGATGTTACCATAGAACTTACATCTGAAGGTTTCAGCTCCAGATTATATCGGAAAGAGAGTTGGAAAAACTCATTGCTCGCTTTTGATAGTATGCACCCCAGGTTCACTTTTTCCAACATAGTGGAAGGGCAGGTTGGCAGGATCTCCAGGATTAGTCGAATGGATGATCAGTTTGAGAGAGAGATAGACAATCTGAAAGAATGTTTTCAGGATAGGATATATAGATGTGATTTAGTGGAAGCAGCAGTAGCAAAAGGCAGTGGGAACAGGCAGGGAAAGTATAGGCCATGGCTTGATGCTACAGAAGGTAACCCCAGTAATCAGAATAGTTACCAGAATAAAGATAGGAAGAAGGATACCAAACCCAGAGTGACGTTAACTTATGGTAGTAACATCAAAGGGGTATGTGACATCATTAAGAGGAATTGGAACATCATCATCAGTGATAGAAATCTGCATGATATAGTAGGGGATACCCCACAGTTTAGCTATAAGAGGAATAAGAACCTGAAGGATATACTCTGTCACGATAGGGGTAATAATGATGTCACGTGCCTACCCAGGTCCCTGGGTACTGTTCCTTGTGGGGGCTGCAAAGCTTGCAACTATATTAGTAGGGAGACAGTGTTTATACATCCATCCACAGGGAAGAATTTTCTTCTTAGGGGGAGAGCTACCTGCAGGACCACCAATGTGGTGTATCTGGCTGAGTGCATATCATGTTCAGGATATTATGTTGGCAAGACCAACAATATGCTTAAAGTCAGGATCCTGCAACACCTTTCGTCCATCAGGAACTGTGATGAGCATAATGCATTATACAATCATGTGAAGGATCATCCTACACACAATTTTAAATTTAGGGTGATTGCTAATGTATTTCTTAATAAGAGAGGAGGTGATATTAGGTTGAAGACAGAAGCTATAGAATCGAAATGGATCTTAGACTTAACAGCCCATATTAAACCTGGGCTGAATGACATGGTACCTCTGAAGCCAACACTTGGGCGTGCCTTTTATTGAATAAAGAATAGTAATAATGTGTTTTTAATTATGATTTGTTTGTTTCAAGCCAACCCATAGAGAAGGCGGGCTTTTTACTGAATAGTGATTGGTGTATGCTTTCTTTAAAAATGTAATGTTTGTGAGAGCACTTTGTCTGAAGAAGGGCTTAGCCCGAAAGCGCTCACTTTGGTTTATCTTGTGTTTTAATAAATATTTTATATTGTTTGTACAGCAGCAGTTCCCACTGACGTTTTTTGCCTTGCAAATTTAAACAAATCTGTGCACAGAACCAAGTTCCAGATGGTCACAGTTCAGTCCATTCTCCCTTTTTTAGGCAAGGATGACGATATGCTTTAACAGAGCTTCAGGATGCCTATTAGTGCATAAAAATGAACAGGCGATCCAGAAAGGTCCTACACTTCCAGCTAGGAACTACCAATTCACAGTAATGCCCTTTGGATTCACCACAGCCTCCAGGGTGTTCAACAAGTGCATGGCAGTAGTAGCAGCTTACCTCAGACTGCAGGAAATTCTGGGTGTTTCCCTACCTGTACGACTGGCTCATTACCGGTCCGACCAGGCATCAACTCATATACGCAAGGGATCAGGTTCTCCACACCTGTACTCACCTAGGAATAACCATAAACTACAGCAAATCGCAACTTTAGCCAACTCAGACATTGGAATTTATTGGAACACTTCTTAATACAAAGTCTGCCATTGCTTCCCTTCCACCACACCAAGTTCAAACAATAAGTTCACGGGTCAAGAAGGTGGTAAAGAGCACCCTAATTTCAGCCTGTACAGTTCTCCACACACTAGGCCTCATGGCGGCAGCAATAGCCTTAGTTCTGTTAGCCAGGTTTTACATGCAGATCCTTCAATGGATGCTGGCTACTCGGTGGTCAAACCTTCATCGATGTCATACCAGATAAGAATTACAAAGACTTGCAAAAGCGATCTGTATTGGTGGGTCCAATCTGACCAAATGCTTCATGACCGTCCATTCCTCCCCTAACAGCCTAAGGTCATAATGACCATGGATGCTTTCCAGATAGGGTTCTTGGTCCCCCGAAGAGGCCAATTTTCATATAAATGTTCTAGAGATGAGAGCAATGCTCTTGACATTGCGAGCACTTCAAAATGTTCTTCCCTCTGGGGCGACTGAGATTCAAATGGATAAACATGTCAGTTGTCTGGTATATCAAACACGGGGGAACCAAATCTTACTTATTGTGTCGAGAAGTTCTCAGGGTCTGGCAGTGGGCAATCCCTTCCAATCTCTCTTTTAGCGATGCACATTCTGTGAAAATCCAATGCGATTGTGGACAAATTGAGCAGGTGCATTCTTCCAGACAAGTGGTCCCTCAACGAGAAAGTGGCAGACAAGATTTTCCGTCAGTGGGGCCAGCCATGCTGCGATCTTTTTGCCTCTCCCCTAAACAGCAAGTGCAGCAACTACTTTGCCCTGACTCTCCTATAGGGGCAGTCACCGAGGGTTGTTCCACTTCACGACTGCCCCCCCCCCCCAGTCTTCTTTATGCCTTCCCATCAATGACACAGATTCAGTACCCTCATTGGCCTTGACAAATTTGTTTTCAGACCTCCTGTCAAACACCCGACAGTATGTTGTTGGATATATAAAAAACAAAGCTGACTGCTTGGCTTCTCCAATTACCTAGGTAGCCAGAAAATTCCCTTTGCACCCTTTTCTTTAGGTCAGGTCGATCACATTATTTCCTTGCTATCACATTTATTTCAAAATCAAAGCTTTTTGGACCCGTAAGGATAACTAGCTGCAAATTCAACTTCAACATACAGGTTTTTAATGGCACACATCCAGCTTCTCAAAATTGGGTAAGGCCTTAAAGACCCTAGTCCTCCATGGAATTTAAATTTGTCCACTAGATCCATGGCTATTTCTGCAGTTTTTCAGTCAAGAATGTCCATGGATGATCGATGTGCAGCAGCAACTTGGGCTACTCCCCGTACCTTTCTCACTCTTTACAAGTTGGTTCTGGTCTCCAGAGGTTGGGCATCATTTGGTTCTGTGGGGCTCAGGAATATCCTTCCTTGAGTCCACCATGGACACAGGTAGCCAGGGATGCTGTCCAGCTTGTTGAGGATTGGATGAAAGTTGATAACATCAGATAAAGAAGTTACCATAACATTCTGTCTGTGCTGTCTTCATTCTTCCTCAACTCCTCTCCCACCAACCCCCCCCATCCTGTAGCTTCTGGGGGAATGACTGTTTACAAGGTCTCAATATACTTATTTTTATATATGACTTATGGATATTTTTCCATGACTCTCTTAATCTTCCTACTCTACTGTAACAGCAAACAAGATCTGAGGTAATTTGCTAGGTGCGTTGTGGGTAAGGGTGAAGCTCGATAGATTTGATGGCTGTGAGCTTTAGCAATGGCCGAGTCTGGTCTGAACCAACTTGTTGAGGAAGAATGAAGAATAGACAACACAGATGGAACATTATTGTAAGTACATAACTTATTTTTATCCCTCTATGAACTGTGAATCCTGCATGACACCAAATTTGCAGACGCAGATTCCTAGACTTTGTAAACACACACACCCTTGGACCAGTTAGTGCATACACCTACTAGAGGAAAACCCATTTTGGACCTGGTACTCGCAAATATGGCAGAATGCTGTGACTCCCCCCACAAACACACACACACACACGTCTTGTGTCCTCTCTGGTAAGGTCAGACAACCAAGCAGTTTCCTTCAAAATAAGATTCAGTTCTGTAACCTCAGCAAATCCTGTAACAGTTAAAAACAAAGCAAATGTGCTTTAAGTGAAAACCACTCAAAATTTCAAGCCCCTCCAAACCCAGAAAAAAAAGCAGCCTATGCAAAATTATTCACAGAAGTGTTGGCAGCCATATCAATTATTAAATAAAAACTGCAGGGCACTCCAGAAGTAAGCTCAAAACTAACTCAAAAAATAAACCACCCAGGTGGAATTCAGAGTTAAACAAGTTGTATAACAAAAGTTTAACACCAAAAAAGTTAACTCTCATGAAACTAAATTTTGAGGTAAAGGTAGTGTCCCAGGCCAAGAACAAGCATAAAGCCACCTTTAGCTATGTCCGAAACCTCAAGTCATACAACAGTGCACTAAACTTTTGGTAAATGAAACCATGTTCACAGAACTGGGAGATGTAGCAAATCTTCTGGCTTACAAATTCAACTTTAACAACCCCCCCAAAACACACACAGCTGTACTCCTCCTCCCCAATAAAACGCCATCTAACATAATCCCTCCAACTATCAGTAGGAAGCAGGTCTTAGATGCATTCTTGAAGGCCAAAAATACAGCTTTGATGGGCCCCAATAATATCCCATGATGCTTCCTAAATAGCCTGAAATATGACCTGTCAGAGTCAGTTGTGTCACTATTCAATCATAGCCTCCCCATAGGCTTCGTTCCACACAAATGAAAGTCTGCAGTTGTCATCCCTCTGCAGAAAGGTGGACCATCAATGCATTCCAGGAAATACAGCCCTATTAGTCTGACTAGTCTCATATGCAAAGCCAAGGGCAGAGTTGCGGAAATGATTAACAGCAACCTAGGAAACCTTCAGGCACTCGACCCAACCCAGTTTGGTTTCATCAGGGTAGGTCATGTCTACTGAACCTGGTGGACTTCTTTGGGAAGGTCACTGAGGCATTGGATGAGGGCAAAACTGTGCATACTGCCTAACTTGACTTAGCTAAGCAATTGCAAACACTCATGAAATTGGGCATAAACCCTTACATAACTCACTGCATAGCCAGCTGGCTCACAGATAGAAGACCCCAGGAAGTTGGGATTGGAGAAACCACCTCCACAAAGAGGCTGGTCACTAGTGGAGTCTGGGCTTTGTGCTCAAGGGCCTCTGGTTTATCAAGTTTATAGATGATTGCAAGTTCGGAGCAATCATAGAGCCCCTCCAAAATACAAACATCTTTCAGAAAAGTCTAACACAGATAAATGACTGATGCCAAAGCCACAATTTAAAACTCAATGCTAAGAAATGCACAATATTCCCTTTTGGGAAGTCAGCCACCCAGGGAAACTACCAAATTCCCACAAAAGTAGACACAATAGTCAGGGATTTGGGGACTTGTGTAATTAGTAACCTGGCTTTCAATCAACATCTTTTGTACATATGCAAAATAAACAGTACCAGAGCTGCTAGATATATGGATTTAAACATTGCTTTCAACTTAAATAGGACATGTTGGAAGGCCAGATATGCATCTCGAAGAATCCCCATTCTCTGGAATGGGCTTCCCAACCATGTAAAGCAGAGCCCTTTCCTAACCCTATCCAAGATTGACTTTGACCAGTGGGTGGGAAGTCTGAAATTCACCCCTGGTCCAACACCTCTCTCTGATGGACAGAGGCAGCAATTAAATCATGCCTTATCTAATGTTCACCCCTTAAAATAACCTCTAGGGTACAGTAACTCATTGGAAACATTTGGGTTGCATGGCTAGGCTTATAAAACCCTTGCAGCTGCCAAATAATATTACTGGGAAAGCCATAGCATTGACTACACAGATCTTTGTTGACAATGTGATGTTGTTGCTCTTTTAAATCTTTAAAAGCTAGCTGCTTCTCCTAGGGTATTTTGAAATAGTTAGATCCTAGTCATTTAGAGCACTGTTGCAGTAGCCTAAGCTAAATGGGCTGTCTTGTCAAGGAACAGACCAGACAATCATCTTCCAAAGCTTTTAGGGTACCTTTCTCATGAGACAGCCATTGCAGAGCATGAGGAGGGCAGGATAAAGTCAGTGGCTATGGAGCCAAAACAAAATTCTCTTGCTATCAAAGAGTTTGCTTTTCTGCAGGCTTCAAGTGATCTGTGGTCGGCTAGCACTTCTACAGTAAGTGCCCTGTTGGGTATGGGGATTACCTTCCACTTCATCAGTTTTTGTGAAGAAGTCTCTTCTTTCTGGCAGCACTTTTTTGAGGCAAGATTTGTTCTTTTTAGTGGATGTTGTTAGAAGTCACTTCAAACTTGTTACATTGGTTCCCTGAAGGGATCCCTTGAAAATATGTATTTTTGTGAATCTGGGTTATATTATCTATTCCCACACACTTGAGGGAAAGTATTTTATTCAGGAGTATTTCTGGTACAGAAGGAAGAAGGAACCCTGAAACCTATCCTATGTCTTCCTTTTCTAAGCCTTTGCATCAGAATCCCAAAATTCAGAATGTACTCTCTTCCGCCTCCACTAGCTCTCATTTCACCTCTCAGGTTTCTAGTAACCTTAGATTTAAAAAATGCTTATCACCACATCCTGAGAGCTTCCCCGTGCTGCCTAGGCCCTTAAATAATTGATGGGAGCCATGAAGAACACAGGAAAAGGAAATGAAAACCGGGTAGGAACTAAAACTCAACTGCCATTTCCGATGCGCATAATGTAAGGTGACACCATTTCCCAGGAAACTGGTATATTAAAACAGTCCCCCTTCCAGCTCAAAATCTTCACTATAAAACCAAAACGACCTAAAAGGAAGGTACAGCAAGACCAATAAGTGATTTCTGACTCGGTCACAAAAATTGACATAAAACAATTAAGACAACTGACTGAAAGATGACTAGTAAAGCCTGCAAATATGACTTTGAAGAATCAGAAGAATAAGGTACTGTTTTACCAAAACAAAATTGTGACTTTGATTCTCCAATACAAGCTTATTGTAAAGAATCCAGTCTTAATTTCTGGATGTGAGTCTGGTAGAACCAGACCAAGTAAATGGCTCTTGATTGAAATAATGATTAACTGGAATAACTGCAGGAATGACAGTTTAAGCAGTTTAGAGGAGAGGAATTATATGACAATATGAATATAGCCTAATTGACTGCAGAAGTTATAAATATCTAAACAAGCAAGTCTTGGCAGTATATATACCTGCCTAAGCTTGCAATCTTTTTTTTTTCCCTCATATACCCACTTCTATTTAGATGCCAATAATGCAATCTGAGTTTGTTATAGATTGCTACAGAAGAATGCCTGAACACAGAAGCTGGGTAATTTATATATATAAGAAGAGGGAAGGTAAGACAACTATATGGAGAAGGATCATTTAAATATGACATGTCTGGCTTAAAAATATAGGTTACATCCTTGTATATTTTGCCATATCTAATTGAGAATTTGATCATTAACTTGTTTAAAAACTCACTTTTAGGAGGAATAGATCATAAACCTATAAGCTGTATGTCTTGTACTTTAACCACTGCACTCTAATGGTATAATAGTTTAAAGGCTGAGACTTGGGATATGACGCAGCAGTGTTTTTTGTAGAGAACTAGTCTGTTAAGCTTTGTCCGTACTGTATTTAGTAACATATTTTATTCATAGGTTAGTACTAAGCTAACTACTCTTATGAGCCATTTTAAGCCTAGCCAATTATCCCTTGTGAGACTAGAACCCTGCACCTTGTGTTTGTAAGGCAAACACCTTAACCATTAGGCCACCCTCCCTTCCCATAATATAAGGGGGATACCATGTCACAAACTTATACGTAAAGAAAAAACACAATTTAATACTAGTGGGAGTCTTATGGTACATACTAAAATCACATTGTATCCCCCCCCCCCCCCGTTTATTCCTGGTCCAGGGGTATAGTGGGTGGGCACAGTGTAGGGATGGGAATAGTTAGATGCTTTCCAATGACACACTATAACAACACATACAAAAACCATAAATCTAAATTAACATACAGATAAAGCATATCTATCACATAAATAGGGGAAATTGAAACGTGGAATGTTAAAGGACTACAAAATAAAGAAAAAAAGGAAACTATTTTTGCATTTAGCCCTGAAAACCAAAACTAATCTCATCTTAATACAAGAAACACATTTAACTTCAGAGCAATGGACAGATATTGGGGAAAAAAGTGGATAAGAAAAATTATAACTTCTGGGGACAAAACTAACAGTGCTGGGATGGCCATAATAATTAAAAACATTTTCAGGATAAAATACTTGAAACTAAGGCTGACAAAGAGGGAAGTTGGTGCTATGTAACATTTACATAATGGTGTTAAATGTATATGCACCTTGTAGCAACCAACATCTCTTTTTCATGTCACTATACCCAGTTCTGAACCAACTGGAAGATCATTATCTAATAATTGGTGGTGACAGGAACACAGATCAAAACCCAGAAAAGGATAAATCAAACCCGACCAAACTACATAATAGACAAGCTACAATAGCTTTAAATGAACTTAAACAAGACTTCAAACTATATGACCCCTTTACATATGAGGCTAAAGACAAAACTGGGAATTACACATTCTACTCCCAATGCCGTAAAATGTGGGTGAGAATAGATTTCTTTTTAATCTCAGACATACTCATTAACATGGACCCTACAATAGTCATACACACTAGATTTCTGTCGGATCATTCCAAAGTTACACTGAGCATCAACTAGGACAAAAAAAGGTTTTTAAACAATAGAGCTAATAACTGGTCATTAAATCCTAATCTGCTCTTCAAAACAGATGTAGTAAAAGAGACTGAGGATATATTAAAAAACATTCCTTGTAAATATCTTCAATTCCCAAACATCAATGGATATAGAATGGGCATCGACCAAAACACAAATCAGAGGAACTTTCATTAAAAAAGCAGCATATTATAAAAAAAATCCAACTGAAAGAGGAACATAAAATAAAGGAGAAAATAGAACAACATGAGAAAGAATTGATAAATAACTCTAATAGTCAAACAGAAATGGACCTCCTAAAACTACAGAGAGCCCTATATATGTTCAAGAACAGAAATTTATCTTTTTATGAGACAAGACACTTCGCTAATTATGCAGAAGAAGCCCAAATTCCTTCCAGAGCATTGGTCAGAATTATCGCTCAACAAAAATCCACCTCAGTTATAGCAGAATTAAATTACCAAGGGCAAAACTATACAAGAAATGAGGAAATTATCAAAGTATTTGAACAAATATATGCTCAAACATATGGAGAACAAACCCTACAAGCCTCTAAGGAGGATAGGGATCTTTTTCTTCAAAAACTAAAATTCCCTAGACTAGATTTAGGTCAACAAAAAAAACTAACGGAGCCCATTTCTATTAACGAGATAACCACAACAATTAAACATCTAACACACAAGGCTCCAGGACCGGATGGTCTTACCTCAGAATTTTATAAATCTTTCAGTCCACTAGTTGCCAAATTATACCACATGCTGAACTATATAATAAATAACAGCATACATGATATTCACTTTAACGCCTCTAAAACTATTTTTATATTAAAAGACCAAGCGGACCCTAAAAATCCAGATAGCTGTAGACCCATCTCTCTTCTAAATACAGACACCAAGATACTGACCTCAATACTCACAAACAGAGTTAAAATCTGATAGAGAAAACCATTTCTCCAGAACAATCTGGGTTTACACCACGTAGACAGACCAGTGACAACACGCTAACATTAGAAGTGTTAATATCCTTTGCAAATAAGAGAAATACCAACATCTTCACAATGGTAGTAGATGCCCACAAGATTCCCTCACTTTGACATACCTAAGCATTTTATACAGATCATTCAAATTCTCTATAGTAATCCATATGCATCCCTATATGTAAACAAAACATGGTCAAACAGAATTTCGATAAAAAATGGAACAAAACAAGATTGCCCGCTATCACCCTTTCTTTTCAACCTTTACCTAGAACCCCTATTTCTATATATTAAACAAAAATACATATATTCCCCCCTCAATACATAACTTCAAAGTTTATCACTCCGCGTTTGCAGACTATTTAAACATATACTTTACTACACCAAGTTCAGACATGACCAAAATAATAAACACAATTGAGCAATTCTCGTACATATTTAATTACAAATTAAACCTTGATAAAATGAATATGTTCCCCTTAAGGCCACCTAGACTCATCTCCCTAATACCTCTCTTAGACAAAATAAAAGAAGAAACCAAATACCTGGGGATTATTTTCTTTCAGAATAACAAGGAATTCTACCAACATAATGTAACTCTTAAATGGCAAAACATAACACAAGATTGTACAAGATGGAATAACCTTAAGCTACCATTTTTGTCTAAAGTATCAATAATTAAAATTAACATACTACCTAGATTAATATATCTATTTATGACATATCCGATAACTATTCATAATAAATTCTTCAAACAAATGTATACCTTTCTAGCAAAATTTGTATGGGAACCTAAAAAGACCAGAATCTTCTATCAAAAACTAACACTTCCCAACAACAAAGGGAGTCTGAACTTGCCAGATTTCAAAACCTACTACTCTATTATCAACACTAATAGAATACTGAGAATAGCAGAGTATGACCCCTCGGCAAAGACTGGTTCACCGGCCTGGGTAACAATATACTATAGGTACATAAAAACACTAGACATCAATCCCAAAGCGCTTCCCTTCTTAAATAAAAAAGATTTACAAGCCTATAACATAATAGAGCCACTAAAACATTCTATAAATATAACACAAAAACTTTTCACTCCTTAAACCTTGGACAAGCTATGTTAATACTACAACCCCTCCATAAAAATCCTAACTTAAAAATAAATACGATGCTAAACCTAGACTCCTTCCCTCTGTTAAAACACAAGAGAATCCAAGATATCTACCCATTCCTCAATAGCACAATTCATGAACTAAGACGTAATCTAAACTTACCTAAAGTATATATAATTTTAAGACAAATCAAAGAAGTGTGTTCCAGTTACCTCCAAAACCTTACCATACTCGAAAGTAACATTGAAAACTGTGCCCTACTTTGGAAGACTATGTTAATGTCAAGGAAAGCAATAATGAACTCATATAAAATGATGGGGGAAATCAAATTCCAGAAAGACCTTCTCTTCCCTAATTACTGGAGAAAATTAAAACCAGATATGGATGACCAGCAAATAGAAAAGGCAATCAACTTAACATTGAAAACTATTCCACTTAAAAACCTCTTACACACAACTCATGATTAATAATAATGCTTATTTCACCCCAGCAATTCTTCACAAATTCAATGCAACTAAGTCCCCATACTGTCCACACTGTAATGACCAGATTGTAGACCTAATGCATATATTCTGGAGTTGTAAATGCGTTTTCAAGCTTTGGAATTCCCTTAAGTTACAACTGCAAAAAATGGGGTATCAAGCATCACACTAACATGGGAATTTATTCTTTTACACATCCTCCCGGCCAACATCTCAGGAAAACAAGCTAACCCACTTATAACTATTTTCTTATTAATGAAGCTATATTTAGCTTGCAAATGGTTAGATCCTGTAAGTATCGCTTGGGAGGAATTCAAGAAATCTGCTGTTAAACATCTACTAGCATATAAAATAGTATTGGACAAAAGAAACAAAAATATGAAAGCCCGAGCAATCTGGGAACAGTCCTATAACATCTTATTAGCATAAAGCACCAGGTACACCATATCTTATGAACTGGAAGTATTCCCACGAGTACACAGTTTAACTATGGATGAAGTATCATTTTTGTATGTGCTGTTTTTAGACTGACATTAATTGGGAAAGCATCTTTGTATATATTGTAATTAGGTATGTTGTATGACCTACATGTTTCTCTTTTATCCACATTGTATAACATGCAAATATGCTCATCTTGTAAATATGGAATGGTTATGGTTTTTGCAAATGTAAAACAAAAATAAAAATTATTGAAAAAAAATGCTTATCACATTCCAGCCCTCAAATATTTCAAATGCATTTTTCTGTATCTGTTTTCATTTTCAGTTTTCAGCCTTGCCTTTTGGCTTATCAACCGTTCCAATAGTGTTTACAAAGTGCCTAGCTTCTGCAGTAGCCCAGGACATTCAGGTTTCCCCATATTTAGATGATTGCCTTATTTTTACAAATTCTTTAATGAGTTCTCAAGAATCTCTTGCTTGGGTAATAAACCCTTTTCTTAGCCTGATCTTTCAAGTAAACAGAGAAATCATCTCTCATTCCATGTCACAGGCTAGTGTTTCTAGACACTACTGGATACATCCCTCACAATGGTCTTTCTTTCTCAGGGCAAGGCGAAATGCTACAAGCAATTTTTGATATTTTCCAAGGACTCTGGCATCTGCTGGAGAATACCTCAGAATTGCAGGTTTCATGGCCTGCACTATTCTTAGATTCCTTGAGATAGACTTCACATGAGGAAGATTCAGTGGTTTGTCAAATCAGTTGGGCTCTGCAACAGACCACCCTTTTGTTTCAGATTTGAAAAAAGGAGCTACTGTGGTGGGTGAATCAGTTGGATCACAGCCCAGATCTTATCTTTTTTTTCCCCCAACATCTTTATTAAATTTCCACGCATGAGAAAGGCAATCTTACATTTATATAAATGAAAAAACATACAAAATGATAATCACTTTAGCTGTATACAGTTTACATCACAGACAACATTGAAACAACTCTAGTTGTAAAGATTATATATCACTTGTACACCTTCCAGTCATTGTCAGGTAAGCATTATATAGCTCTTTCAAATCCTGCCTCTTAAATCTTTGTTCCTGATCTGCATATACTGTTCCCACAATTCCCATTTTTTTCTATGTAGTTTGCTCCTTCCCTTTCTAAAGATCACAATTCTAGTTGTTTTATCTGTTACTATATTCACTACTACTAGTAAAGTTGGTCTAGATTTTGATTTCCATTTTCTAGTAATTGCTTTTTTGGCAGCCACCATAATTAGACTCAGCAAGGCTTTCTCTGTCTAAGCAATTCCGATTCTGTAGCATAACTCAAAAAAAAATCATCTCCCCAATCAGTCCAATCTGCTCACCCAGCATCTCCGACAGAGGAACCCCAAAAGTCTGCCAGCTCATTACACCTCCAAAAAATGTTTCCAGCTACCTCTTTCTTGCCTGTCACACCAGCATTTGCTATCCACCTGAGGAAAAATTCTTTGGAGTCTATTTGGGGTATAAAAATACCTATGTAAACATTTCCAGGCAAAGATTCTAAATCTTCTAGACTTTGTTGCATATTTGAGAGATGTACGTATATCCCCCCTATTGTCTTTGTGAATTGCTTATTCAATTTCTCTTCCCAATCCTTTCTAAGCTCTTCTGATTAATTCTTATAATTATCATGCAGTATTTTATATGCTTTACTAATTATTCCTTTTTTTAACAGCAGCTTCTGTTCTAGATTCTATTAAAAACTCTACTAGTACTGGTCTTTCATTTAGGAGCCCCCTATTTCTTTCTCTTTGCCTATACTCTCGTATCAATCCTTGATAGGAAAGGTAATCTCTAACCTGCAGTCCAAATACATTTTTGGCCTCTTCCCATTCTATTAGTTTTCCCTTACTAGTTATTTGCTCCCAATACCTTGGTTCCTTTGCCAGTTTTCTCCACTAAATTGCAGCCCCCTCTTGCCTATTATCTGCATCCCTGAACCACAGTCAACCCTATCGGCAAAAATCTCTTTTCTCCATTGTCATGCTGGTTTGGTTAAAATACTCCCTACTATTTTGTGTATAATACCCTGTATGATGATGGCTGTTCTCCTTAAGAGTCTGCATCCAAAATCCCAATCTCTCCTTATTTCTTGAGCTTCCTCCCTGCGTCAGCATCACCCCTTTTCCACTTTGAATTATAGTTTTCTGCTTGTGCTATTTATAAGAGCCTTAACTGTGTTGCTCTAAAATATCCCCTCAAATTAGGTAATCCTAGTCCACCTTGTTCTGTTGGTGGAATCATCTTATCCCACTTGACCCTTGCTGTCTTCCCTTCCCAGTTAAAATCCTTCAACTATTTTTTAATTGCTATCCACGTCGTCTCCGGTTGATAAAAGTAAGCCTGTATAAGACTAAAGGGACTAAAAACATTTTATTGGCTTGTATCTTAGTATCCATAGCCATATAGTAAAATGTTTTCCAGTTTCTCAATTTTTGTATTATCTTCTGTTTAGTCTCTTTCCACATATCCTTAGCTGCCACTACAGAGTCATTTCTAATCCACTCTTAAATACTTCATTTAATCATGTCCCTATAAATATGGATATTGTTGGACCAATTTGTTTGTGGGTGCATAATTTACAGCTACTGCCTTTGTTTTAGCTTCATTAATTTTGTATCTTGAGAAGATTTGAACCCAGATATCATCTTGTCCCTTCCAGCCCCTACTAAGTCTGTAAGAACAGATACATCAGACTGCTTGCAGAGATGCTTCCAAGAGAGTGAAAGTACAGGGCTTTGAAACGAGCAAGACATGTTAAACATATAAATGCTAAGGAAATGGTGGCTCTAATAAATGCTGTCAGATCTGTGAATTCTGACTTTCCCTCTGCTAGTAATCACAGACAACACAGTGACAAGGTGCATAAGCAGATGGGGGGGGCAGTACAATCTGTCCTTCCAGGCTACCTACGTTCCATCAGAGCAAACCATTGTGCAGACAAGCTGACCAAGGTAGACCCCTCACGAATGGAGATTGTACCCCGGGGGTCTTTCCAAGAATTTTTCCATCTGTGGAGATCTCCAAGTAGACCTGTTTGCCTTCAGTCACAATAGAGAGTTAAGGAAATTCTGTTCCAAGACTCCTGGCATACAAGCCTGGAAGACTCATCCATTTTCATTTCCATTGATGGAATGTACCTATATACCTTTCCATTATTTCCTCTAATAACCAGGATTCTTATAAAGATTCAGATGGAATCCCCCATGATTATTGTGGTGACTCCCTTTTGGCCCAGGCTCAAGTAGATTTGATGTTGCCTTTTGTGTCTGCGTCAACAAACAGGTATATTTGATCTGTATGACTCTGAGGTAGGCAACTTGGACTTTCAGTTCCAAGGTTCAAGGTCCTTTTCCTTTTCCTCTAATGCACCACTGCCCTAACAGCTCTCACATCTAGTTTGCTGCAGTAGAGGACAGATGTGTTTGCCAGCATACTGCTTTTGAGTTCGGGTAAGTGCTGAATTTCTTGCTAATTTCTGTCCAGGTTTAATACCTTTCTTCTTGTGGCATAAACCTTTTAATCTAACATCTCTCTTGTCCTTTCCTTAACTGATGGGGTCTCAGATTTGACGGTTTTCATCAGCCACTTCAGTAGACTTTGGGCTACATAGCTTCAGCTCCTCCCCTTACCTACAATCCTTTCTCCTCCATTACCTTGGATTCGTTTGCTGCTTGAGAGTTTGGATGTGGACATGGTTAGCTCGAGCAGCTCATAGTGGATAATTACTTTATTGGCTTTTTTGTCTCTTCTTTCTTTTCTGATTTAAAAACAGAGATTTATCTTTATTCTTTCTTCTGAAGTTGTCTAGTTCCTATCTTCATATCATTGCAGTGTTGGACATTTGACCCCTTTTTTCTTTCTGTTTGCTACCTGCTGTTGGTACTTCTTGGCTTGCCATTGCTGGTAATAGTCTCTTATTTACCTTTAGGTACTGTTAACATTGCTGGCATATGTTCCTAGCCGATTATTTTTCTGTCTTCTTGTTTCAGATCAGAGAAGTCAGCTTGATTTAAGAAGTGCTCCTCATGTGAGCACAAAATTTCAGACTCTGATAATAATTTTAAAAGTGTTTATTGCCTGGTTACCTAGACATTTGAATATAGTGTGTGACATTTGTGCTAGTTGTAACCACAGGGCAGTGGTGGAAAGAACAAATAGATTCTGTAAGGTCTCCTTTCTTTATCTTCTTCTGCCTTTGGACCTCCATCCTCTTCTAAAAAATCTCCACGAGAGCAACAGACAAAAGCAAAGAATAGAGGAAGCGTTCCATTGATCTCTCTCCTCCAACTTCTTTGTGCTCAGCTTCACCCAAGAAAATATCCATCAACCTCCAATTGAATTAAAATTTCAGATCAGACTGCACCCTCAGATATGACCCAAACAAAGTCTGTCGCCTCAAGTCTCATCCAAAGCCAGCAACTTCATGGAAACGCTTTCTTTTCCTACAGGACACTCCTCAAAGGATATCCCATTCATCTTCAACATCCTTCTCCTTCCTCAGATTGTCTAGGAGCCTGACAGAAGCCCAAGTTGATAGGATGATGAGAAAGTTTCTCAGAACCCAGCTTCAGGTTGGGTGGTGGTCCATCTCTGTACCCCACTGGGTCTGTGAGCCTTCGACTTCTACTCTGATCCATCCTGTGGTTTCTGAGATTTCAGACCTGAGACTTCCAAGCTTATCTGTGTTTGATCTGAAGTCTTTGCAGTCTATAACTCTGATACCAGCTCTGTCCCAAAATGCCAAATCCAGGGGGCTGGGTTCAACTTGGATCTTTTTGAAGTTGTCCCTTCCTTTCAGTGCCTTGGTACTTAACAGCCTGGTTCTGACCCCTGAGTCAGGCCTGGGAGGGATTTGGTTCTGTCCAGCGCAGGCTTCTACAGATCCTGTGTAGTTGAGGCTGGATTCTTTCATGGCTGTAGCATTTGATGTATTGGAGAGATCTTTCTCCACCTCAGTGGAAAAGACATCCTTGACCCCCTCAGGTCCACCCCATCCTCAACGGTCTACTGTGGATGCTGGGTCTTTTCACTCCATTCCATCAGGACAGCCAGTCCGGGTAAGCTTGGAGTCTGTCCTCATTCAGGACTCTGCTGCCACTTTTGAGTTCTCTTAAGAGTTTCCTACTGAAGAGCTTCCTCAGAAGCAGAGTTGTAAGGAGACTCTTAGACTGTCCACAAGAGTCTTTAACTGAAGAGATTGACTTTGATGAAAGGGAAGAGTCCCCAGGTCACCCCTCGAGGACGTTTCCTTCTATTGAATACTTGGCCTTTTGAGATGGAGGTGGATGGTCTTCAGTCCACCTTCCCAAGAAGTCAGTATTCCTTGAAGCTTTCAGAGCTGGCTCAGCTGTGAGTTGGGTAGTCCTTCCCTGGTGAATGAGATGGTAGACCTAGTCTCTTGCCAGGCTTGGAAGTATCTGGATGTCATGGAGCCCATCCCCAAATGCCTAGACAAGTACCGGGTTGCATCGAAGGATAGAATTTATTTGAGCAAGGGTCCTCCAGTGGATGTTATGGTTGCAGCAGCCACCAAGAAAGAGCTCACTGAAAAGAGTTCTTCTGTCCATTCCACTAACAGAGGGTCCAGGACATTAGACAAATTTGGAAAGCATGTTTACACTTGTGACTTTTGCCCTCAGGTCACTAAATTGTCTAGCACATGTGAGATTTGGAATTTGTCAGTTTTCCAATACCCCATTGGGATCCATATTTGAGTAAGACCAGCTGGTATCTTCACAATTGGCCACCCTCCAGTCCCTATCTAATGCTTCAATGAGATTGATTTTTCACACCTCAAGAGGGAGCTTCCAGAGCTTTGGGTTCAGAAATAGCTATTAGAAGGCACACCTAAATGCACCCTTGTGATTTTCCAGAGGCCTTCAAGTCTTCATTCATCAGTGCCCCTTTTGATTGATCCACCTTGTTTGGTTCTAAGGTGAAAGAGATTGTCTAGGAGCAAACAAGATGTGAAGACCTCATCTGCCATGGGAATCCATTTTTCTACTCCTCAAAGAACCTTTTTTGGAACCAGAGCGGTGGCAGAAAGATGTGGTTCAGAAAGGAGCAAGGTTCTTCCCAGGACTTGTATGGAAAAAGATTCCCTCGCAGCAGAGGTGGGAACTGTAGTAGCTGGCACAGCCCCTGTGGCAGAGGTGACCCACAACATTAGGACTTCAGAGGCCCTTCTCTGAGAAGCCCTTTCAGTGTCTCTGAAGGGTTGTCCATCTTCTGCACTGTGGAGGCATTTGGGAGGGTGCTTATGTCTGCACCCAGAAGCCTGGATAGCCATTACCAAAGATACCTGGGTGCAGAGTATACTATCCAGAAGTTATTACATACCATTTTTCCTTCTATCCCCAAAACACAAAATAATTCCCACTGTTCCACCCGGTCAGATGAAAGCAGCAGCCATAGAAATAGCAAAGCTGCTGAAGAACATTCCCCATACCAACAAGAATCTGGAACCTGTTTGAGATTCTTTTTAGTACCAAAGAAGAAGCAAGGGGTCCTCAGATCAATTTTGTATCTCACAATCTGAATCAATTTGTAAAACACTCGAAGTTCAGATGGTCACTGTTCCTTCCATCCTGCCACAATTGCGGAAGGATGATTGGATGTGCTCCATAAATCCTGTCATATAAAGATACACTGGCTCCCAGCCAGAAGTGTAGGTGTCTACTGGAGTGCCTGTCACTGTCATTTCAGAGCCCTGCCCTTTGGTCTTACCACAGCCCTCAGGGTGTTCAAGTGCATGGCAGTGGTTGTGGCTCACCTGAGATTGCACGGATTCTGGGTGTTTCCTTATCTAGTCTGGCTCCTTTCTACTTCCACCAAACCTCTACTGATTCAATCCAGGGACTGCTTGCTCATCAGTGTCTTTGACTAGGCATTATGATAAACTGCACCAAGTCTCAACTCTCCCCTACTCAAATTCCGGAGTTCATTGGTGCCCGTCCAGATACAGTAACACAGGCTGCAAGTTTGCCACAGACAAGACTAGACACTCAAATGAAATCAAGCCTTGCACATCCTTTCTCTTCATTCCCTTCCAGCCAGACTAGTTTTATAGCTCCTCAGATCACTGGTAACTTGAGTAGTGTTGGTACCCTTGGCACATTTTCACATCTGGATTCTACAATTGACTCTGATAGTGCAATGATCAATAGGGCACCATCCTCTAACAGCACCCATTCAGATTGCAAATATTTGCAAGCAACACATAGCCTGCAGGATCCACACTTGATTCACACAAGTTTCTCTGGGTCACCCCTTTTTTGCTTTGCTGAAGGCTACAGTGACAACGGATGCCTCCCAACTGTGCTGGTGGTGGGTGGGGCATTACTTGGCTAGTACAGTCCGAGACAATTAGTCCCAATTAGAGGCCAATCTTCAGATCAATTTCCTAGAAATGAGAGCAGTCCTATTGGTATTGCAGGCTTTTCAAGCTGTTCTCCATCTAGAAATGATTGCTGTTCAGATCAACATGTCAGTAGTCTGGTACATAAGCAAACTGGGTTGGGGGGGACCTCATCATTCCCCATGTCGAGAGGCAATGAGAGGGTAGCAATGGGTGATCTCTTTTGGTAGTTTTCTACTGGCAGTTCATATTTTGGGGGAAAACCAATGTGTTAGCAGACATTGAGCAAGTCTAGTTTACTCCCTCATGAGTGGTCTCTCAATCGGTCTGTGGTGGAGATATTTTGCCAGTGGGACAACCATGCTGTAACCTCTCTGCTTCTCTCAATACCAAGTGCAGTAGGTACTCTGCCCTACTCCATCCAAGGTGGAGTCACAGAGAGAGACTGATTCACAATTGGTCCCCGGTCTTCTATACATCTTTCTCCCAGACCCCCCGCATCCCCAAGTTTTTCCAGAAAACATTGCAGCAGAAGAGCAAGGTAATTCTCATTGGTCCATTCTGGCTTTGCCGAGTGTGGTTTCTTCTGCATCATTATCCCCTTAGGGGAAAATGTCACCCCCACTAATTATCACATTAATAACGACGTACTAAACATGCAATCAGTCGTGAGGGACTTGGGCATCCTGGTTGATAGTAACCTGACTTTTGACCACCACATTGCCTCCATTTTACAGAAGGCTTTCTACATGGCTCACCTCATAAATAAGGGTATTTCATCCAGGAACAAGGACATCATAACATCCCTGTACTCCTCCCTTATCAGACCCATTATTGAGTACAATGCCTCCCTTCGGCATGTACCTTGCCAAGCACATGCAGCAGTTGGAGAGACCACAGAGGTTCCTGACCAGGAAAATCCAGGATCTCAAACACCTATCTTATACAGATAGGCTAAAAGCCCTGTCCCTGTACTCCATCTCATGCAGACTGCTCAGAGGTAACCTGTGTCTGGCATACAAGGCCATTTCAGAACCCAGCCTTGATGGAATTACTGCATATCCGTAAAACAAACCCCACTCACCCAACCTGCATGCAAGGCCTTAACCTGGTCTGTGACATTAATAGAACTTGCTGGCAGGATAGATTTGTGTCCCAAAGACTTCCCCCTTCTGCTGAATAGACTCCATATCCATGTCAAGCAGAGTACCTCTCTAGCCCTCTTTCAGGGGAACCTGGATGACTGGATGGGAAACAGAAAATACACCACTGGGATCCCACCTGTGTCCCTGCTGGACAGGGGAAACAGGTGCTGTCTTTGAGGAAACATTGGCGAAATTCTTGGCTATGCTTATAAAGGCCCTCCAGGCCAATAACCTAGTATCCTCCTATGAACCTATGTGGCCTCATCTAGTTTACCCTTCCTGGGTGGTGGGTCATTGTCAGGAATTTATCTCACCTGAATATCCAATCCCTCAAACTGACTGCATAGTTTCTCCACTTCCGGTGATGGATAGAAACTCCAGGCTTCCCCCCCCCCAGTTTGTCACATTTTTGCATCATCACAAAAAGTCTCTACCAGGAAAATTTATAAGAGCAAGTAGAAATGATTTTCTGTTTGGGCCCTTTAGTGACTGTTGGATCCCTTTTCAGCACCAATTCCAGCTGTTCTTGACTTCCTTGATTCCATTTTCACTAAGTTAGTCGACAGTTAATGTGCAATTTGCTATTATCTCAAATTTTCACCTAGGTGAAAACCACTCCTTTCTTGCTTCTTTGAAAATTTATAAGGCAAAAGTACTCTTCTAAACTGAATAGTATGCTGGAAGAAATCAATGGCAGACATGTGGACTTTAAAGAATTACTAGTAGAGTGTAAAAGCTATAAAATTAAGAGACAATAAGGATTACAGTCTTGATAGTGTTTCTTTGGAAACGAAAAAATAATAGATCTGCTTCATCTAGAAGCAGAAGCAGTAATGGCAGCAGTGATATCAGCTGGGGGTAAAAATGTATCTGAAGTTGTTAACCTTCTTCTTATTCATCACTGATTGGTTCGGTTCCGAGCCCGCCTTATACCAAGCTTGCGTGCACCAAAAACTCTCAAGCTAAGCTACTACCCACAGTGCCCTTTGCTCAGTTACCTCAGATCTCGTTTGCCGCACAGCCATATAGCAGCGTTTCACCGAGCTCTCCAGCTGAGTGCTTTTTTCATATATATTTAATAGTATGAAAGTTTTTTCTTCTGTATAACATGTTCTTGTTATTCTATATTGCTACTGCTCTACCCACAGGTATTTCTCCCTTACCATTGTTGGTAATTTCTTGGTATCTCTAACTTTCTACCTTTATGGTATCTTGTTACCATTGTTGGCATTTGCTTTTTCTCTACTTCATTTCCTCTCTCTGTCCCTTGTGTGCGAGAGTGTTTTTTTTTCTTGGAATGTCTGAAAAGAAGAGAACTACGGGATTTAAACACTGCTCTCCTTACAGTGGTAAACCGCCAAATAGTGACCTCCATGAGGAATGTGTTTACTGTTTGGGGGTTCCACATTTGTCGGCGAAACCCCCGTGTGATATCTGTGCTAGTTTAAGTCAGTGGAAGCTGAATGAATGTCGTTAGCTTATTTTAAAGGGCCTGCTTACTTCGCATTTTTTGAGGCCATTTCTGCGAAGTAGGTCTCACCCCCTCCTGCTTCGGATAAGAAACGTCTGCGATCGGACCCCTCTTCACCGGCTGGTGACAGAAGTATAAGTCACAAGCACAAGGCCCATAAGTCATCGTCTGAACACTGTTCTGCTGCCTCGGTGCCGACTACCACATCTGCACCGAGCTTGGCTCCAATGACGTTTACTGAGTTTGCCTCAGTGCCCACCCCGGCTCCGAAAATTATGGCACTGCCTACATCTTCAATACCGACCAATATTACATCTTTGATGCCAACCAGTATTTCCACTTCTTTATCAGCACCGACTTCGCCCGTTTCGACCCCATTATCGGTTCCGACAATGACATCGGGACCGTTCCTATCGTCCACTCCTATAGTGACTTCTGCTCCGAGCCCGTTCATGGCTCCGACCATACCATTATTACCTGTTGCAAAATTGAAATTGTCTGTGCCATTCTGCAACACACCACAGACCCGATATTCATCCAATGTTGACCCGTTTGCCGGACAAGCCTGCAGCTCCTTTTTGGACCTGCCTGACTCCCCTTCAGGTGCATTGGTGAGATCCACCAGCAGCCTTGCCGAATTGGATGTGGTGGGACTTTTTGAGTAGCTGCTGACTGCTAGGGGAATCTCAAATCTGCCTAGACCCTATCCCACTCCTGGCTTTGGGTCTATTTCAACCGCAACCCCTACATTTTCTGCTCCCTTGGACCCCTCTGTTCCAAGGCTCATCTATCCAACTTTTACTAGAGGAATTCCTTCCCCGGCGCCGACAACAACTCTGTCTGAGGTTCCGAGATCCCTTTGGGTGCCAATTCTGTTGGAACCCACCTTTCCTCAATCTCATGCTTGGGAGGGTTGAGCCCCTGGTTCCGGTGTCTGTTCAGACGGTTATGTCGGTCCCGACTTTGGATCAGAGGGTGACTACCGCTCCGAGCTTGATTGAGGCTCCATCCCCAGGGGCCCGACTGTCTGGAGCTGGGTGTGACTCCGGTTCTGATTCATTCTTCTTCGGTTCCGGGCTCCCATTCCTATTCTGGCAGGCCCACTTTCTGGGTGATGGAGAGGGTGCTTGCTGTCAGCAACCCTCCACAGTTATTCCCCCAGTTCCCTCTGAGCAGCAGCTGTCAAAGTCCACCCCCCCCCCCCAGGACTCGGAGAGTGCAAGGCCAAGGTGACCGTTGTCCAGGACATTTCACTTTCCGAGTCTTCTTTGGATGTTCCCACCGAAGAACCACCTCGGAAAAGGGTGTGTAAGAGGAAACACACGGACTTTCAGAGGAGTCACTCACAGAGGATACATACTACGATGATGGAAAAGTCCCCACGGTCATCCCCTGACGTGTCCTTTGGGGACATCATGGAAATCTTGAAACAAAGGGGTGACTGGAAGTCTTCAACCCCTTCCTCAGAGGAATCTGTATTCCTGCAAGCCTTTTGCTCTTGGCCCTCTACCTCTTGGGTGACCTCCCCTGCTGATGAGCTGGTTAAACTCATTGTGCAACGGGGTTGGAAGAACCCCAACTCTGTTGAGGCCATCCCCAGGAGATCAGACAAAGTACTCTCCCCTCCAGAGGATCAACCCCATTGGTCCAGAAGCTTGGCAGTGAATGCTATGGTGGTGGTTGCTGCCACGAAAAAGGACCTTGCAGAAGAGAGTCCTGCTGTTCACCTGCCCAACAGAGAGTCCTGGGCAGTGGACAGGTTAGGGAAGTGAGTCTCTGCATCAGAGACCTTCGCAATTAGGTCTCTGAACTTTATGGCACATTTTACGAGACTCCAGAGAGATCTCATCTCCGAACTCTCCTGAACCCTTGCAGGTCCAGTATCGGATGGAGCATATGAGATAAGGTTGCTTCCCAACTTGCCCCCCTAGAATCCATATCTAATTCATCTATGAGGTTGCTGTCACATGCAACTGAAGGAGCAGCGGGTGCAGGTGTAGTCATGAGATGCCACGCCTGGATGTGCATCTGTGACCTCGCGGACTCCAAGTCTTCCTTTCTAAATGTCCCTATCGAGCTTCGGCTCTGTTTGGCGTGAAGGTCAAGGATACACTAGCCAGGTGCAAGCAAGACTGTAAGACCTTGTCTGCCATTGGCCTATGCTTTTTCAAATCTCAGCATTCATTCTCCAGGAATCAGAGGAGTGGAAAGATGTGGCACAAGAAGTCTTGAGGTCCTTTCCGAGACTCGCGTGGTGAGGACTCCTCCAGAGGCAGAGGGGGTTCCAATAATGGAAGATGTCCCTTTTGGGGCAGAGGGGGTCCCCAGAACCAGGGCCCCAGAGATTCTTTCTCAGGTAGACCATATCAGCGCTCCTGAGGTGCTGCCCAATTGCTTTCCTCTGAAAGCAGTCTGGGCACATTTCTCTCTGCACCAAGAGGCCTGACTATCCATTACGAACGATCAATGTGTGCAGAGAATCATTACCAGAGGCTACCATATTCCACTAATATCCTATCCAAGACCTCTGAAATCCCTTCCTGATGTTCCACCCAGTCAAAGGGAGGAGGCAGCTTCCAAGATACAAAAGCTACTTCAAAAATGAGCCATCCAAACGGTCCACTCAGATCAGTGCAGATCAGGGTTCTACTCAAGATTCTTTTTGGTGCCAAAGAAAACAGGGGACTGGAGGCCCATTCTGGATCTCAGTCATCTAAACAAATCAGTAGTTCAGACCAAGTTCCGCATGGTCACGATTCAATCCATCCTCCTCTATCTGCAAGAAGGGTGTGTGGATGTGCTCACTAGATCTCCGGGATGCATGTTACCATATCAATGGACAAGCGCTCCAGGAGCCTCCTTCACTTCCAGCTGGGAGCCAATCACTACCAATTCAGAGCGCTGCCTTTCGGTCTCTCGACGACCCCCAGTGTGTTCAGAAAATGTCTTGCAGTGGTAACAGCTCATCTGAGACTTCAGGGATTCCAGGTGTTTCCATATCTAGACGATTGGCTCCTCTCTGACCCCACCAAGTGTCTTCTGGTCAAGGCCCTCTGCTACACTTTGGCTCTAGTGGAGTCATTAGGCATCACCATACACTGACAGAAATCAAACCTTCAACCATCGCAACAACTAGAATTTATAGGGGAAATATTCAACACGCAGTCAAGCCTAATTTCTCTCCCTCCCCACAAGCTTCAGAGACTTGGGGCACAAGTTCAAGTGATACTCTGCCAAAGCAAGGTATCTGCAAGGGAGAGTCTTCAAGCCTTAGGATCTATGGCCGCAGCCATCCCCATAGTCCCCTTGGCCAGGCTTCACATGAGATTACTACAGTGGCTTCTTCAGGCCCAGTGGATACCCAGTCTACACCCCCTGGGCTCAAAGATTCTCTTCACCAACATTTGCAAACAAGATCTCCTCTGGTGGATGCATACAGACGAAAATATTGTGTTGTTCCTTCCAGGTTCCACAGCCCAGTGCCACGGTGACCACAGATGCTTCCCTGATTGGGGGGGGGGGGCACTTCCAGGGAAGTCAATCCAAGGCATGTGGTCTGATGTAGAGGTCAGTTTGCATATCAGTGTCCTGGAGTCAAGAGCGGTGCTGTTGGCATTGCAAACTTTTCATCTGCTTCTTCCATCCGGAATGATTGCTGTCCAGTCGGACAACATGTCCATGATCTGGTACATAAACAGGGAGGGAACAAGTCTTACCCCCTTTGTTGCGAAGCCATGAGAATCTGGCAGTGGGCAATAGTTTCCAACCGCTTCCTGATCGCAAAGCACATCCTGGGGATCTCCAGCGTGATTGCGTACAGACTGAGCAGATGCATACTTCATCCTCACGAGTGGTGTCTCAACCAGAGTGTGGCAACAGAAATTTTCAATTGCTGGGGCCAACCATGCTGCGACCTTTTCGCCTCCCCTTCAAATGCAAAATGCAGCAACTACTTTGCCCCTTTCGGGGAGTCATCGAGAGACGCTCTAGTCCACCATTGGCCCACGGGTCTCCTTTATGCTTACCCTCCGATTCCTTTGATTCCCCCTCGTTCTGTGGAAGGCTATTCAGTTGAGAAGCAAAGTGATGCTCATTGCTCCATTTTGGCCTTGCCAAGTGTGGTTCCCCTTCCTTCGACCTCATCTGTTACGACCTCCTTGGGTCTTGGACTCTCGTCAGGGCCTAATTTCTCACCCACAAGGGCTAACTCCTCCGAATCTGTCCACTTGGTTTCTCCACTTCCGTTAGTTGCCAGGCAAGTAACCCTTTCTTCACCTGTCCGGGATATTATTTTGGCTTCTCATAAACCAACTACCAGAAAACTTTACAAGGATAAATGGAAAAGATTCTATTTTTGATCATGTAATCAGGAGCTAGATGCCGTTCTCAGCCCCGTAGCCACGATTTTTCATTATTTGGCTGAGCTGTTCAACAAAGGTGCCTCGGCTTCTACCATCCGAGTCCATCTAGCAGCTATTTCCAGCTTCCATAATGGGTCTGAAGGAGTAATGCTCATCTCCTCTCGTCTTTGCAAGACCTTCAAGGGTATTTTTCACAGCAGGCTACCCATCAGACAGCCAGTGGAAGCATGGAATTTGTCCTGGGTTCTGCAGGCTCTCTCTCTGCCCCCATTTGAGCCGGCTGCCACCTGTGATCTAAAATTCTTATCTTGGAAATCTTTATTCCTGGTGGCTATAACTTCAACAAGATGAATTTCGGAATTACAAGCATTGTGTATTAAGAGCCCTTATCTGATCTTTCATAAGGATAGAGTATCACTTCGAACTAACCCATCCTTCCTCCCCAAAGTGGTTCCTGATTTTTCAATTAACCAGTCCATTGAGTTCCCTGTGTTCTTCCCAAATTACTCTAACAAGGGAGAATACTGCCTACATTCCCTTGAATGTTCATAGACAGTTACGCTTTTATCTGGACAGAACTAAATCATTCCGCACATCAGACCATCTTTACGTTTCCTTTGCGGGCCCTAGAATGGGAGGTGCAGTATCAAAGGTTACTTTGTCTAAATGGCTCAGGGATTGCATTGCCTTCACATATTCCATTACGGAGGGATCTAAACTGGGCCAAATCAAAGCTCACTCAACTAGGGTTATTGCAGCATCTGTTGCCTTCCACTTTAGGGCCTCCATGGATGACATTTGTGCAGCTGCCATTTGGGCTAAGCCCCGCACTTTTATCAAGCATTACAAATTGGATCTGATCTCTATGGGAAGAGCGGCCTTTAGCTCAATGGTTCTCAGGAATGTTCTTCCATAAGAGCCACCCAGATTCTACAAGTAGCTGGGGACTCTGTCCCATCAGTGATGAATAAGAAGATGATTAACTTCAGATAAAGAAGTTATGTCTTACCATAACGTTCCATCTGAGTTGTTGATCTTCTTCCAGTCATCACACTCTCCCACCGACCCCTTCCAAAGGTTCCTGGCTGATCTTCTGGGTCTTCGTGGTGTATTAGGGTTTCTGCGCAGAGATGGCCTCTGGCGTATTCTTTCTCTATATGTTGCATGCAAACTTGATCTGAGGTAACTGAGCAAAGGGCATTGTGGGTAGCAGCTTAGCTTGAGAGTTTTTGATGCACGCAAGTTTGGTATAAGGCCGACTCTGTTCCAAGGGCTTGGAACCGAACCCATCAGTGATGACTGGAAGATCATCAACAACTCAGGTGGAACGTTATAGTTAGACATAACTTCTTTTTTTTCTTCTTCCTCAGTTTCTTTTGTTGCTTCTGAAGAGGCAGTTGTGATTGTTGGAGCTGAGGGGAGTGTGGAACAGTTTCCAGCTTTGCCTAAAGCACAAAATCCGAAAGACATGCAGAACCGCTTTCGGAATTCCAGTTCTCTTAGAACAGACTTTAATAACATAAAACAGGGCCACAATGAATGGGGCCAGCAAAAGAACTATAACAAGAAAAAAAAATGTTGGTATTAATGTAGTTTGTGATAATTTACATGCATTAAATCTGTCCAAACATGACATTTCTGATGTGGTTATCTCTGTATTATGTCTTGGTCTTAAATTTATACCAACTGCTTTACCAAGATTACATGTACTTAAAAGTGAAATATTTTCTTTTAGCAGAAAACTGCATTTAATGTACTACTTTAAACAAGAGGGAAGGGGTTGTGTTTAATGACTGTTATGAAAGTGGTGATGGGGATTCTTTTCATTTATGCCTGTCATCTCAGGAAGATTTGTTTGAGAATTATTTTAATGCCCATTGCCAACTGAATACTGATGCTATGTGTGTTAAAAGCTCTTTTATTCCACCTTTTCTAAGTAGCACCCTGCAAGGATTTTTTTGCTACTCTTAATTTTGAGGTTGAAAAAATGTATTGGTTCTGTATAATAATAATAATTAATAAGTCTAACATATGATCTGAAGTAGTTAACTTCATTTGATCAGCAACCTGTGGGTATCGGATCCGATCCGGCAGCTTTCCAAGCTAGAGATCTGAGCTCCTTGCTCCTCCCCCTTACACATAATACCCTGCTACCTCCCTCCAGTCCCCAGATCTCGTTTGCCATGGCTTATTGAAGCACGAGTGATGAGCTCTTGGCAGTTTGCGAGTAGATTTAGAGGGTTTTATTCTCTAGTTTTACTATCCAGTTTCTTCAAAAACTGTGTGTATGTTCCTTCTCGACCCTAGTATACCTAGCGATAATTTTCTGTTAGTAGTTGTTAGTTATAGTTCCCCCTTCTCCTTATCTGTGTGTGTGAAGGTGTGTGTGAGGCTAAAATGGCTGAAGGCCCTAAGGCCGTATTTTCTAAATGCTCTGAGTGTGACCATAAGCTGTCTCCAGCTGATGGCCACACTCAGTGCGTTATGTGCCTGGGGGTGGCACATCTTTCAATCAGGCTGCAAAATTTGTGCGGCTTTTAACCCCCGGGCTTTGAAGGACAGGAGGGTCAAGCTAATCCTGACTGGCCTTTTGCCTGCGGATTCTGCTTCGTCCTCCTTTCCCTCTGTGGCACCAGCCACTGCTTCGGCTGTTCCACCTACTGTTCCTGCTCCCCTGGTTGGGACTCAAACTCCCGCTGCAGTCCAGGGAGAGAGGGACTCCAGGAAAAAAGATAGAAAGGACAAGGAGAGTGACAGGGAGAGGCATAGGAGCCAAAAGCGGTGAGCCTATTCTGCCCCCTCGGCCCCGCCGGCTAAGCAGCTCTGATCTCCCCTGAAGGCCTCCGGGTCTTACCCCTCTCAGCTTCACTCTCCACGATTTTCTCCAGAGCTGGAGGAGGAGACCCGGTCACCTTCTAGGTCGTCAAGGCGGCCTTCCCGGCCAGCCTCGGCAGCTTCTTTCAGATCCATTAGGAGCCTTTCAGACGTGGACATGGTCCGGATGATGCGTCGCTTCCTCCAGGCCCAGATGCAGATGGGAGTGCTCTTGCCTCCCCACCTCCGGGGGGAGCTCGGCCCCCTTCTTTGCCCCCATTGCTCCTTCTCCGATCCATTATCGGGTTTCGGAGCCATCGGATCCAGGTACTGTTGGAGCCGGGGTGTCGGCGCCGATAGTAATCGCTACTTCGCTGACTGTACCCTCGAGTTTGTCGGGTCCTTTTTCGGGTCTGAGCTCTCGGGGCCGTGAGCCGAGCCTCTGATCCGGAGGGGTTAGTGTGTCTTCGGCTCTGACGCGGTTGGAGCGCACTACCTTTTCGGATTCGATCGCGTCGACTCCGGCGCCGTTCTGCACGTCTGATCCGAGGGGGCTGCTCTCGGATCACGGGGAGAGCAGTTCACCCTCGGCCTTCGATGTCGTGGAGAGGGTCCTTTCGAGGGATTCGAGGCCCCAGGCTCATGCTACGGATCCACCCACCATTCCCTTGCAGACAGGCTTGTCTTCCATCATCCGGCCCCAGGGACAGCCTATGTCTACATGCCAGATGGTTCCCCTAGAGGAACAGGATCTGGCTGGTGAGCCCTCCTCTGACAGCCCACCCGAGGAGGTCCCTCACAAATGAAAGTGTAAAAGGAGGCACTTGGACTCCCCAGAGTCCCTCACAGAAGACACTGACTTGGAGGAAGGGGAAGGTTCCCCCAGGTCACCCCTTGAGGACGCCTCCTTTGGAGACATCATGGAGATGCTGCGCATTAGAGGGGGGGGGTGGTCAGCCCAAAAACCTTCCTCTGATGAGTCTGTTTCTTGTGGCATTTGACGCAGGCCCATCTACCTCTTGGGTGTCCCCTCCGGCCGACCCCCTGGTAGACCTTATAACTACCAGGGCGTGGATGGAGCCAGACACTGTAGAGCCAATACCTAGGAGACCAGATAAAATCCTTAGCCCCTCCACAGACAGGACAGCGTGGAGCAAAGGTTTCCCAGTAGATGCCATGGTGGCGGCGGCTGCCACGAAGAAGGAACTAGCACAGGAAAGTTCCTCGGTACATCCTCCAGACAAGGAGTCTCGGACGATGGACCGCATTGGAAAGCGGATGTTTGCTTCAGCCACCTTCTCTGTATGGGCGCTGAACTACTTGGCACACATGATTCGGCTTTAGCAAGACCTAATCAGAGTATGCTGGGTCACCCCCAGAGTCCATGTCGGCCGAGGACAAACGAACCTTCTCTACGCGAATGGCCACTCTAAAGTCTATATCCAACACTTCTGTGCGGCTTCTCTCCCATGCCACGGAGGGGGCCGCTAGAGCCAGCAGGGAAGGCATCGCCTTATGGTGTCATGCCTGGCTCCGTCTTTGCAATTTTGCAGAACCCTTCAAGGTGTCCTTCGTGAACGCTCCCTTTGACGGTTCCACGTTGTTTGGCAATACCGTCCGCAGTATGCTTCTCCGGAGCGAGGAAGATGTTGTCTGCCGTCAGAATCCGCTTCTCGGCTCCTCAAAGGTCCTTTGCCAGGAACCAGAGAGGACAAAAGAAGATGTGGTTCCGGAAATCTCAACAATCCTGTTTTGCTCCGGACCCTTCATCCTTCAGAGGCAGGGGAGGACAAGGTGGACGCCGGCCCAGAGGCAGAGTGGGGGGGGCCCCAAGAATTTTGGGTCGAAGGAACCCTTTTCCGATCAACCCGCGCAGCAACCCTGAGGGGTTGCCCGACTGCTCCTCTCTGGAGGCAATCGGGGGGGCATTTCTCGGAGCACCTAGCACATTGTGAGTCCATCAGGACAGATCGCTGGCTGCTCCAAATAATATCCAGAGGTTACTCTATTCCCTTCCTGAATTCTCCCCCTCAATTGGGGCGCTTCCCCAATGTCCCACCCAATCAGAGGGAGGCGGCAGCCTTAGAGATAAAAGAGCGGCTAAGAAAAAGAGCCATCCGGCGTGTCCCCCCCCAGGCCAGTCCGGATCAGGCACTTACTCCAGGTTCTTTTTGGTGCCAAAAAAGACAGGGGACCTAAGGCCAATTCTCGACCTGTCTACACTGAACCTGTCCGTTGCCAAAGAAAAATTCCGGATGGTCACCGTTCCATCTATTCTCCCCCTTCTGCAGGAGAACGACTGGATGTGCTCCATAGATCTCAAGGATGTGTACTACCACATTCTAATGGAAAGGTGATCCAGGAGATTTCTCTGCTTTTGGCTGGGAGCCAGCCACTATCAGTTCAGGGTCCTCCCCTTTGATCTCACCACAGCCCCCAGGGTGTTCACCAAGGTTGTAGCGGCCCACCTGAGGCTTCAGGGAATACAGGTCTTTCCTTACCTGGACGACTGGCTCCTCGCCGCTCCCACCAGGCATCTACTATGCTCCGCCAGGGACTATTTCCTGCGTTTGGCCCACCAAGTGGGGATCACTGTAAACTACAAAAAAATAATCCCTTCAGTCTGCTCAGGTCTTGGATTTCATAGGGGCCAGAATAGACATGCTTCAGTCAAAGGTTTTCTTGACGTCGGACAGACTCCTCAACCTAACTCTCCACGTCCTTGCTCTTCTACAGTCTCCAGCCCCACTGGCGGAATTATTCTTGAGGGCTCTAGGGTCTATGTCTGCGGCTATCAATCTTTCACCTCAGCTCGCTTGAATATGAGGGTTCTTCAATGGACCTTGCAGGTACAGTGGTCCATCCTTCGACATCCGCTATACTCCCCTATTCCCCTCAGGGTTTGCAGAGAATCTCTGCTTTAGTGGCTCCATTCCCTAGAGATTCGGAAAGGGCGGCCCCTTTTAATGCCTCTACCCCAAGCCACAGTGACCACGGCCACTTCTCGCCTAGGGTGGGAGGGGCATTGCATGGGTAGAACCGTCCAAGGCACGTGGACTCCAACAGAGACTGTTCTGCATATCAGTGTTCTGGAGATGGGGGCGGTGCTTCTAGCATTGCATGCTCTCCATGCCCTTCTTCCTCTAGGGACTATTGCAATTCAGACAGACAACATGTCAGTGGTCATGTACATCAACAAACAGGGGGGGGACCAGGTCGTACCCTCTCTGCCGAGAGGCCATGAGAGTTTGGGAGTGGGCATTATGTACCAACCGCTTTTTGCTAGCAACGCACATTCTGGGTCAGTCCAACATTTTAGCAGACAAGCTGAGTCGAACTATCCTCTCACATTATGAGTGGTCTCTGAACCCCTTAGCAGCGAAACGGATCTTCCTCAAATGGGGTCAACCTTGCTGCGATCTGTTCACGTCGCCTTTGAGCGCAAAGTGCAGCAAGTTTTTTGCTCTGATCCCCCCCAGAGATGCTTTGGTTCATGCTTGGCCATCCGGTCTTCTTTATGCCTATCCTCCTCTCCCATTAATGACAAAATTCTTGCAGAAAGCTCGTCAGTTGGGGTGCAGACTTATCCTCATAGCCCCATTCTGGCCTTGTCAAACCTGGTTCCCATACCTGCGGTCTCATCTAGTAGCTCCTCCTTGGATCTTAGATCCCATCCCAGATCTGATTTCTGGGAGTTCAGAAGAACAGACTGTTAAGCCTATTTTTAAACCTGTGAGTACATATGTTCCAATGTTACACCCTGTATTGGAGACATTTTCAAGGTTAGTTGAGATTGATTTTCATTCACAATATAATAATGGGAATATTAAAAAGAATAGTAGGAGAAATCATTTAACATCAGTACAAAGACAAGCGATGTATGATTTGAAAAATGATCGCTCTATTATAATTACCCCTGCAGATAAGGGGAGGGCCAATCGTTGTGATGGACTTTGAACACTATTATAGTAGTATATGTAATATGTTACAAGATGGTAGCTATTATAGTAAATTAGAGATGGATGATGTGATGATCAAAGTGTTCCGAGTTTATGATATGCTCGATGATTTATATAGAAGCAATGTAATAGATAAAAATTTGTTTAAATATCTTAAAGTGGAGAACCCATTAATACCTATTTTGAAGGGCCTCCCAAAGGTGCATAAAAACCTAGAGAATCCCCCAATGAGACCGATAGTCTCGGGCCAAGGTTGGTTGACTGAACCTTTCTCATTGTTTGTTGAACATCATCTTAGACCAGTGATAGAAGCTAATCCATGTATACTGAAAGACAGCAAACAATTCTTATTGGATTTGTATGAGTATATTATTTCATTAGATGAAAAGGAAGAGTATTTCCTGGTTACATTTGATGTAACTAGTTTATTTACAGTCATACCGAATGAGAGGGGTGTCACAAGTGTACAGAACTATTTAAATAAGCATGCCTCCTTGGAGGCTAGTTTAGTTGAACTGATAGCTCTTTTCTTAGAGACCATTCTAGAGAATAATGTGTTCATCTTTGGTGATGAAACATACATACAGAATGATGGCGTGGCTATGGGCACAAGTTGTGCCAATAGCTACGCCAACATTGTTATGGCAGACTGGGAGAGAGAGGTGTTATTCCCCAGTGCCATATTTGAACAATATGCTCATTTTTATAAGAGGTTTGTGGACGACCTCTTTTTGGTTTGGAGAGGGAATGAAACCCAGTTACGAGAGTTAGAAATCTTCATGAATAATTCCACAGAGTGTTTGAATTTTACTATTAAATATTCGAGGGAGTATGTCCCCTTTTTAGATGTGGATATTATGAGATTACCGAATGGGATGGTGAACACGTCTGTCCATAGGAAACCGTGCTATAGAAATACACTCCTTCATAGGAGTAGTATGCATCCTAGAACATCTTTGTAAATGTGGTGAAGTCAAACTATGAGGGCGTCTAGGTTGAACCCGACTGATGATGGGTTTAGAAGGGAGCTGACATGATTAAGTACAAGGTTATTGGAGAGGTCCTATAATAAGGTTGATCTAGAGAAAGCAATTTCTACTACTTATACACTGAGAGAGACGAAGGCTCGTCCCTATTTTTCAGAGAAATGTGATGTAATAGATGAAGACGAAGGAAGCGTAATAGTTGGAGGGAATGAACTAGATCCTCTAGGTATACCCATTTATTTCACTAGTGATGTATACAACATTAGGAAAATTATAGAGAAACACTGGGATGTACTTGGAGCAGATGAGGAAATTAGATCTATAGTAGGGGAGAGACCTAGGTTTAAATACAAAAACAAGAAAAACTTGAAGAGGTTACTTTGTCATGGTGCAGTGGAGAAATATGTAGCACAATTAAATAATACCGTTCCATGCCAACACTGTAATCAATGTAGTTATATTAATACTACTGATTTCTTTAAACATCCTATTACAGGGAGAGAGTTTTCCTTTTCGACAGGTACTACTTGCAGGAGCACAAATGTGATTTATCTTGCCCAGTGTATTTCATGTCCTGCGTTTTATATAGGGAAAACGAATAGACAGTTAAGAGAGCGGATAAGGGAACATGTTTATCAGATGCGGACAGGTCAGGAACACAATGCATTAGCCAAACATTATAAGGTTGCAGGTCCTTCACATAGTTTTTCTTTTTGTGTGATACAAAATATTAACAGTAGCTTAAGAGGGGGCGATTTGGAGAATTATACTCTAGAAGTTGAGCTGAGGTGGATAATACGCTGTAGAGCAGATCATCCACCTGGCTTGAATGACAAAGTAAGTCTACAGGCTATTTTAAAGAGGAGGAGGATTAGGAAAGGTAAAAAGTTTTAGGCAGCGAACCAGTATTATATTAAAGCTATCAACCATATGTACAGTTTTTAATGTTTAGGATGTTCTTATGGTTAATTATTTGTGTGTATTTAAGATGGTCTTAAAAAGTTACGAGTATGTTAATTGATGTGATGATGCTATTAATTGATGTTACTATATAAGGGCTGTGATTTAGCACGAAGATACAGTCTGATGAAGCCAACCTGGTGAAAGCGCTAACTGTGTGAAAATAAAGAACGTTCAGTTTTATCGGTGCAACTTGGATGTGTTTTTTAACGTTTTACTTGGTTTTTCTCAAGTGCTGCCGTTTTGTTCCTGTTCATGGTTATTTTGATAATTTTTTTATGTTTAGTGGAAACATTTTCCAGCAATTACAGGGCACTACCATGGGAGGTGTCTTTCGCCCCCATGTATGCCAATTTAGTCATGGCTAAACTTGAAGATTGTTTATAGACATGATTTTTTTAGATCAAAAGTTATTTTATATTTTATATTAGTTAGAATATACTAGTTAGAATAATAAGATTTGACCAGAATTCTGATTACTTACTTTTGATAAGGACTTGCTATAATACTGATTAGAAGACTTGTAAGGAGTGATGCATCTTTCTAGACAACTTGACAACTTGATAGCCTGAACTTCATTTTTGTACAGTTCTATGTGAATTATATGTTTGTAATATTCTGTTTAATTACAATGCCTTTGAAACTAAACTAAATATCTTGTTTCTACTATTTTTCTCTCTCTTTTCCTCCTAAAACAATCCCAGCTCTCCAATCTGAGTACACTGCTCTAGGACACAGAAACAAACAACCTGAAGAACAAGGACCCTGTCCAAACTCCCTTCAGTCTCCACAGTTGAGCAACCTATCCCTGTACTTTCTCAGTAAAGGGAGCATGAAAGTATGTGTCTAAACTATCACGGCCAGTATAGCCTATAACTTATTAGATCTAGGTAGTTATAAAACGCTAGCCAGGAAAACCAGCAGCTTTATTCCCTCCCCACTCTGTAACCAGTCTAATCTACCTTTTCCACCATTTAAAGACACTCGGAACCACTACTCCTTTTCTTGCATTAGGAACCTAAACTCCCTCCTTTTTTACCCTGCTTACAATAAATTAATTTGGGCCAACAGGTGGCAGACTTGTCCCTTCCAGGCCTTGAAGCCTTCTCTTGACCTGTATTACACCTTTGCTATATACTGTTTATTCACAGACTTGCAATTAAACTGTAGCCCATAACATCTATTTATTTTTATGGTTAGCTCTCACACACCCTCCAAATAGCTCTATTATCTACATTTTTAACTTTATTCTGGTATTTAGGGTTACCTACCTACTGTAATCCCTGCTCCAACTGATTGTTCTTTTCAGCTCCTTACTTCTGTTGTCTCTACCCCCTCCTTTCGCCCTGCGGGCTCACTCCGCTCCCCTACCCCCAATTCCCATACACCCCTACTGCTCCTAAGCTTATACATCCTCACCACACCCTCTTCCTCTCCAATCCAATCACAATAGTCATCTTGTTAACATTCTGCATACACCTCTCTCTAATCACCCCTAGTATAACCCCTCCCCTTTAAAGAACACCAGTAAGCTTATTAGTCACTATGCAAGCATGACCCTTCCAAATCCACCTAAGGCTCCTAATCATTATTTCTCCTACTTTCTCTAACAGCAAACCTACCTGCTAACCTCATATGAGCAGTCAAAATATTTACAGCTGAACCTCCCTAATGCACAAACAAGTACTATACCGCTAATTAACTCCCCAGAACACACAAATATAACATCTTTACCTAGCTATTTACCTGCTAAATATCACAGACTGACCCATATCAAATACAACTATCTAAAACCTAAAAAACCTCATTACAACCTCCACAATCCCTTAAACAAACTATTACACCTCTCCTTACTAGATGGGGACATTCATTCTAACCCAGGACCAGGGCAAAAAACAAGCACAGAACCACAAATTCATGTTCCCGCTACCCCAAATATCACATCTAGATCTCCCAACTCACTCTGTATCGCTCACCTTAATATTTGCAGCATAAATAATAAAATTGCCCATTTCCATGCTCTCCTGGATGTTCATTGCTTTGATATACTTTAACAGAAAACCCACTACACATGATATTGAAATTATTCCATCTGGGTACATCTTGAGACAAGATCGCAAAGTAAAAAAAGGAGGGAGGTGTTGGTATCCTCTATAAAGAAGGGCTACATATATCTATACTAGATCTTGGTTCCTGTTCTGAAAACAATGCAGAAATTATTAGCACCAAACTTCAACTTAATCCCAGCAAATCCCTAAATATAATATGTATCTACTTGCCCCCTGGTAACAACATCACCACTCTGGAAAGTATCCTTGCTGAACTGTCCACAAAAATTCCCAAGAGAATTCTCGGAGACTTTAATATAGACTGGAAGGACTGCTCTACTGAATCACCAACCTCCCATATTAACCTTAATGGCTTCTCACAAACAATTGACTCCCCAACCAGAATTAATAAACCCAATAACAAAGAATCCATCCTAGATTACTTCCCCTTCCAACAGACCAACCAAAATAATCCACAAATGTTCTGGGCTACCATAAACAGACTACTTCAACCAGGACAATCCGCAACACCACCCCCTATAGCATCAAATTCCGACAATCCAAAGCAAACTGCTAATGCTTTTAATACCTTCTTCACTGAGACCATCCAAGCACTTGCTAATCAACTAACAGCCAATAGCTCTGCCCTTCCAGCCAACACTACTAACTCTCTCCCAACTCTAAGCCTGCAACCTGTCCCAACTTCTCATCTGCAACCTCTTAAGTAAACTAAAACCTACTACCCCCTCAGCTGACCAGCTACCTGCTGAATACCTGCAAAAGGCAGCCAAAGTCGTAGTTTATCCTGTATCATTGCTGATAAATAGAACCATTCAAGAAAGCACTATTCCCACCATCTGGAAAATCTCCTACATAAGGGAGGAAACTCCAGAGAATATTCTAACTATAGTCCCATAGCTATACTTTCCCCAATAGCTAAAATAATGGAAAAGTGCATCCACAGACAGTTACTAGACCACCTACTCCAGAACAATTTACTGGCCAAATCTCAGCATGGCCTCAGGCCTTTCCACAGTACAACTGCACTCCTATCCTTCACTGACAGTATCAATAAAAACCGTAATAACAATCTTCTCTCTTCAGCACTTTTCATCGACCTTTCAAAAGCATTCGACATGGTCAACTACCACTTCTCAGTATTCTAAAATCCTTCTCTCTGGACACAAAGACTATAAAATGGTTCCAGTCCTACCTTGATAATAGACAGCAGGCAGTGCTATGGGACAACAACCTCTCATCCCATCTCCCAGTTACCCTAGGTGTTCCTCAGGGCTCTATATTGGGCCCCCTCCTTTTCTCAATATTTATCAATGACCTCAACCTAGCTATTCCTTTAACTGTGTACAATACGCAGATGATTAGACAATAATCTGCTCAGCCAAATCTCAATCCCAACTACAGACTCTAACTCAGACAATATTCAATAAAACAGAAAATTGGTTTCTACAACGCTGCCTCCTCTTGAACCCGAAAAATACCAAACTCCTCTTCACTCCTACCTGTAAATCACTCCCAATGAACTTTTCAGTCTTATCCAATAATGGTACACTCATATCTCCCAATCCAGCAACTAAACTTCTAGGGGTAACCATTGATAACCTGAACTTTGAAACCCATATCAACAATACCATAAAAACTGTCAACAGGAAACTAGGCTCCCTCTATAGGATAAAACCCTTTCTCTCCCCACTAGCCAGAACCACTATTGCCTATTCCCACCTTATCTCCACACTTATTTATGCTTCTTCCATATATACTAACTTGTCAAAAAAAAAACCTTAACAATCTAGCTAACGCTTAACAATAGCATTGCCAAATTTGGTACTGCTTCCTCCTTTAGGACCCATAACTGCCATAATCTGAAACAATTAGGCTGGTTAGAGCTTCTGAATCAGATTCACTTTAAACAACTCACCATTGCGCACAAAACCCTGTTCCAACCTACCAATACCCCAATACTTGCTAGTCTCATTACCCAATATAAGAACCTTTCAACTTTACGCTCATCTAATAAACTACTTGTATCAACATGTAAATCTAATAACATGGCAGGAGATGCTCTGTTCTCAGATGCAGTTGGAAAGCATTGGAACCAACTCCCCCATGAACATACGTCACTGTCTTCATTTACACTTTTAAACGCAATCTGAAACTCTATCTTAAAACCCATTGGTTATGTCCCTGTACAAATCCAGACTAATCTCATACTATATCCCAAATACCCTTTCTTAAAACCTAATTCCTGCTTTGTGTCTTTTTAGATCAAGGCCCATCCTTGGCAAAAAACAAATCTTATCCTAACAAGTATTTTAAATTATCTGTAGTTAAATTCTTCTGCATATAATTCTAAAGCATCCTACCCAAGGCAGGCAACAAGTATTGTTTAAACTGTGGGCATTGCTGAACTGCTGAAACTTGAAGTATGCATTTGTTTAACAATTACTTTCTAGTTACTAATGAAGTCTTGTACATAAAATCTAGAATATGTTATCTAATGCTTGTAACATGATGTTCATCGTGCATACAGCTGCAGTCATTACAGATGGGTTCTCCTGCCGCCAGGCGGGTCCTCGGTTGGCCGAATTCCAAAGTCTAGGTCCGGCGTCGGTTGTAGTCGCCTCTTCTCTGACGTCAGTGCGACAGTGGTATAAAAGAACCAGCTGACGCCATTTTCTTCAGTCTTTTTTGCCGCGTGGTGCCCGAAGCAGAAGCAGTTCGCAAGTGCCGGTCGGCCAGCTCCTGAAATTACGAACATTTTGAAACCAAAGTCTTCTTTAAAGCTAAGTACCCCGTTGGGGAAACTTTTCTTGCCTCAGACCGATGTCAGACAAAGTTAACAATTGTATTTCTTGTGGGAAGCAAATACCGCATAAGGATTTCCATTCCCTCTGTATACCTTGTTTAGGCCCAGACCACGATGTCTCGGGCTGTCGCTTTTGTGCTACTTTCAATAAACGCACTATTAAGCGTCGGGCGGAGTTCACCCAGCACTACTTTGGGAAAGCTTTTAACTATATAATGTCGTCAGAGACTCCGACTCCTGTTTTGTCCACGCAAGGACAAGGACCGACATGTGAGATCCGCGGCCTCCACCGACACCACGCCAAAACCGACTACACGTGGTCCGGTTCTCAGCGAGGCGCCTACGCAGCCCCCGACTACCGGCGACGCTTCTCTGGCGGTGTCCTCTGTAATCGAGGCCGCAGGTTCCTCGGCCCACACCCAGACTACAGATGCCAAAGCCACTGTTAGTGTTGAGCCTCATAATGTGGACAGGTCTACCTCCACCCATGGTGTCTTCAGGCCTTCCTCTTCCTTTTCCATCAAGGCCTTTACGAAGTCTAAATCAGCCATGCAATCCAAGAGACCTGCTGCACAGGGCCCATCTCCTGGTCCCATACCTAAAAAGCAGATGCTTAAAATGGCTGAGGATTTAATTACTCTCATCAGGGGTTCCCAACCCCCACCGGACAAAAGACCCAGAGTGGAGGAAGAATCACCCTCTTCTGATCAGGGCTCCATTATTTCAGAGCATTCTGATGAGGAACATTCTTACTCCCCTTTTGAAGACTCCGATGCAGAGGAGTCCATTCCTTCTGTATCCCCCCCAGAGGGTTACTCATTCGGGGAAACCTTGCATACCTTGAGGGAGCACTTCCACTGGGAAGGCCAAGATTATTCAGATTCCAAGAAAAGGCTTAGGGGAATTTCTCTTGCTACCTCAGCACAGGCCTCTGGCGATACCTCCTGTCTTGGACATACTTGATGATGTTTACTCTGAGGCCTGCCTTAATCCGGATTCCCTGCCTCCCGCCCCAGTCAAGCTTGATAGGTACTACAGAGTTCCTAACTCATACTGCTGACCCTGAAACCATTTCTCAGGGCCCCAAGGGAATGAAGGCCTCTACTGCTAAAAATCCATTACCTTCCGAGAGAGATTCTAGATCCTTAGAAAGGTGGGGAAAAAAGGTATATACCTCTGCTACCCTAGCCATGAGGGCTTTAAACTGCTTTACAATAAGAGGAGAAAGCTATTACATGATAGAACAAAATCCATAAAAGGGAAGTCACCCCTGATCATTATTAGTAAAAAATTACGAGCACTCATAAAATCAACTAAGGCCAATTTTGAGAGAAAATTTGCCATGGATTCAAAGGACAATCATAAGGCCTTTTTCAGCTATGTTAGGAACCTGGGTGGAAACTCCCAGATATGCTCAGAATTAGTCCAAAATGATACAAAAATCACTGAACCCACAGACATTGCCAACATACTGGCAGACAGGTTCAGTGCAAACTTCACCCCTCTCTCCCCCCCTAAAGGAGAGATAACTATCCCAGCCGAGTGTAGCCTCCCGGACATCTCAAATGCGCAGGTGAAAGCTGCTCTCTCTAAAGCTAAAACACAGCATCAATGGGACCGGATGGTGTCCCCGGCTGTGTGCTACACGAGCTAAATGAGGAATTAACCCGCATAAGGCAGCTGTTTAATCTCAGCCTTACCACAGGATCGTGCCCAAGGAGTGGCGTCGGCAACTGTGGTCCCACTCCACAAAGGCGCCTCACGGACCCTGGTAATTACTGCCCCATAAGCTTAACAAGTCTAGTCTGCAAAGCTATGGAGAGGATCATAATGGAGCTCATAAACAAAGATATAGGGGACTTGCAGACATTGGACCCGACCCAGTTTGGCTTTGTCAAGGGAAGATTATGCCTTTTGAACTTGGTCGACTTCTTCGAAACAGTCACCAAGGCCATTGATGAGGAAAGGCAGTCCATACAGCCTACCTTGACCTTGCAAAGGCTTTCGACACAATACCCCACTCGGGTATTGTAGAAAAACTTACCAGCTTAAATGTAAACCCATATGTCACAAGATGGGTTGCAAACTGGCTTAAGGACAGAACCCACAGGGTTAGAGTTGCTGGCACTGTGTCAGACTCCAAGCCGGTCACAAGTGGTGTCCCACAGGGCTCTGTCCTTGGCCCCTATTGTTTGGCATCTACTTCTCAGAAGTACAGGCCAGCATGGGAGGACTTTGGCTGACAAAGTTTGCAGGCGACTGCAAACTGGGCCATAGTGGAAAATGCATCTGACACGGATATCCTTCAGAAGGGACTCACGGAAACAGATAGCTGGTGCCAGAGCCATGGCCTGAAGTTAAGCCAAAAATGTATAGTCATACCCTTCGGAAAAGCAAGGTAACCCCAAGCTACCATATAGGTGGCAATCCACTAAGCACAGAAGAGGTTATCAGGGACCTGGAGACCCAGGTTTACAGTGGCCTTTCTTTGACACTCACATTGCTAAAGTGGTTAGAAAGACCTTCTACATTGCCCACCTGATCATGAAGGATTCACATCCAGATCTAGTGAGGTCATTGTTCCCTGTACTCTTCACTTATCAGACCAATGATCGAGTACAATGCCCCATTCGGGATGTATCTCACCCGACATCTGCAGCAATTGGAGAGACCCCAAAAGTTCCTCACCAAAAGGATAAAGGGACTCCAAAATCTGTCATATGCTGCCAGATTGAAGAAACTCCAGCTCTATTCAGTCGCATACCATCTGCTCAGAGGTGACATGTGCCTGACATACAAGGCCATGTCCAACCCGAATTAATGGACAATGCTCCACCTCAAAAATCCAAATCCACCAAAACCACTAGAGCAAGTGACTTAAACCTTAGCACGGATATAAATAGGACGTGCTGGAGGGATAGATTTATCACTCAGAGACTCCCTATGCTGTGGAATAAAATCCCGGTCAATGTGAGGCAGAGCACCTCGCTGACTCTGTTCAAGAGAAATCTAGACCTGTGGATGGGAGATCGTAGGTTTACCCCGGGAATCATCTCTGTGTCACTGCTGGACAGAGGCACAACAAACTAATGGGCACAGTATTTTTTCATATAAGGGGTGGCGTAAGCCACAAAAATTTGGGCTAGGCTTATAAATGCCTTAGGGCAGATAGCCTAGTATAAACCTATGAACCTAGGAACCTATGAACCTTAAATATCAACAGTTTCTGTTATCACAATTGAAAAGTAAAATGTCACAACCTGAACAACCAGATTTGAAGGAGTTGCAGGATATGATGCATAGTGCAGAACAAGTGGGTAAGCACACCTTACAATGTGGTTATGATGCTCTGGAGGCCTCAAGTAGAGCTGCTGTTACAGAATCAGTCATACGCAGACATGCCTGGCTTAGGGAACAAACCTTGCCTGATCATGTCAAAGCTAAATTACTAGATGCTGCTCTACAAAAGGATGTATTATTTGGTGCTAATGCTGAGGAGGTATTAAGGAAAATGGAAGAAAAAGCTAAATCTATGCAAACTGTTAAAGATTTTCTACAGGTACAACCACCACGTTTTAGTAGAAATTGGCCTTCAAAAAATTGGTCCTTTCCAGCCACGGACAGACCCCAAAGAGGTAGATACAGGCGCCCAAGGGGCAGAGGACAATCTCAAGGATCGTATAGAGGCAGACAATGGCAAACTCCAACACCAAGAGGTGGCGAAGACAGTTCACAGCAATACAGGAAGCAAACCCAATGACTTTCCCCTTTGCATGCCAAGCAAGGCTCAAATGGCAGCACCCTTAGGAGGAAAGCTGGCATTATTTTCAAAAAATTGGCATATTGTCACAAAAGGCAAATGGATCCTGGACATTATAAACAGAGGCTACAGATTTTATTTTCACACCCTTCCAAAAATGTGTGGCATGCCGAACCTGCCACACAATCAAAGGGCAGAGGCTCAAATACAAATTTTAAAGCTCATTGGCATGAAAGCTATTCAAGAGGTACCCACTCACGAACAAGGTCAAGGTTTTTTTTATTCCAGACTATTCCTGGTGCCAAGGAAGGGAACAGATTGGAGACCCATTTTGGACTTATCCATCCTAAACACATTTCTGCTCGTACTAAAATTCAAGATGCTCACTTTACAGCAGCTTCTTCCCATGCTGGGCAAGGGGTTTTGGCTGGTATCATTGGACCTCAAGGAGGCATACCTGCATGTCCCAATCAGACAAAGCTGCAGAAGATACCTCAGATTTCTTGCAGGTTCAATCCACTATCAATTCTCTGCATTGCCCTTTGGCTTATCTACTGCGCCCAGAGTATTCACGAAATGCCTGGCATCAGTAATTGCCTACTGCAGACTTCAAGGGATACAAATATACCCTTATTTGGATGACTGCCTGATCCAAGCGGACAGCAAACACATACTTCTGGAACATCTGGCTTATGTAACACGGTTATTGAATTCTCTGGGATACACAGTCAACAAAGAGAAATCCAGGCTAACGCCATGTCAGAAAATAATTTTCCTGGGTGCCAACTTGGACACAAACACCCAGATGGCCTATCTTACGCCAGAGAAGCAGGGGCAACTAACTCAATACTTCAAGACACTAGCAACTTGCACCAGGCTTACTGCAAGGAAAATCCTGCAGGCTCTAGGATTCATGGCATCTTGTATTCTACTCATCCCATGTGCAAAGTTGTATATGAGGAAACTTCAGTGGTACCTAAAAAACCTATGGTCTCAACACAGCCACAGTTTGGAAACAATAATACCACTAATTCCATGTTTGCAAAAGGAATTTCTATGGTGGGCTCAAGCATGCCAAACAAATACAGGTCTACCATTCTGCAAGCCTCAAGCAAATCAAGTCATCACAACAGACGCCTCAGACTACGCCTGGGGGGCGCACATGACAGACCGGTGCATTCCTGGCAAATGGTCCCAAAAGGAAAAGCACCTTCACATCAATCAAAAGGAGATGCTAGCAGTAATAAATGCTATTATAGCTTTCAAAGACCTTCTGCATCCAGGTCAACTATTGATAAAGACAGACAACACCACAGTAATGTGGTACATAAACAAACAAGGAGGAACACATTCATACCCCCTATGCAGGCTGGCCATGTCACTTTGGAACATGGCTCTGGAGTTGCACATCGAGCTTCAAGCACAGTACTTGCCAGGCATGGAAAACACGTTGGTAGACAACCTAAGCAGAAATATGACAGATCCACATGAATGGAAGTTGCATCCTCAAGTTTTTGCAGAGATAATCCAAGCGTGGGGAAGGCCAGACATAGATCTCTTTGCCTCCCACAAAAATCATCAATTAACAAAATTCTGCTCAAGGACATTTCATCCAAAGGCCTGGAGAGTGGACGCTCTGTCTTTCAGTTGGACAGCACTGACAGTTTACGCCTTCCCACCTCTTCCTCTACTGCCCAAAGTGCTTTTAAAAGAAAGATCAAACAGACCAAAGATGATTCTGATTGCTCCAGACTGGCCAAGACAACACTGGTACCCGCATTCTCCTCCATGGACCCTACCTCTAATGCCTCTTCTTCTGACTAAGCACAGCTACAAAACTCTTCACGGTCAGCTGAAAACACTCAATATGGCCACATGGAAGATTCCTTAGCATTACAACAGACCCTACTCTCCAAGGAGGTGCAGGATGTCATTTTGGAGGCCAGAAGGCCGTCTACTAGAAAAGCTTACTCTGCAAAATGGAAATGGTTTTGTGCTTGGAATGAGAAAAAGGGCCAGGATCCTGGAAAACTGAATTTGCCTCAAATATTACAGTATCTAGCTGAGCTGCTAAACAGTGGACTTTCATTCTCCTCCATCAAAATCCATGCATCAGCCATTTCTGCAGAATACAACACTGATCCACCTTTATTCTCTCACCCACTTTTAAGACAGTTCCTCAGAGAGGCTAAGAATATAAGACCTCCAAGGAAACAACCAATTCCTGCTTGGGATCTTAATTACATTCTAGAAAAGTTAACCTTGCCTCCTTTTGAGCCAGCTGCCTCAGCAGATTTGCAATATTTGTCCTGGAAAACAATTTTCCTTCTGGCTATTACCTCAGCTCGTAGGGTCTCGGAACTACAAGCCCTCATGGCTGTGCAGCCCTTTATCATCTTCCATCAGGACAGAGTTTCCCTACGAACCAACCCATCATTTATGCCCAAGGTGGTATCCAGGGTAGCTTTAAATCAGACCATACACTTACCTACCTTTTACCCTAACCCTCAAAACAAAGGGGAAAGGCTGCTACATTCCTTGGACATCCACAGACAGCTGCATTACTATTTGGACAGAACAAAGCCTTTCAGAAAATCAGAACAACTCTTTGTGTCCTACACTGCAGGAGCTCAAGGGAAGCCAATTTCCAAACAGACAATTTCAAAATGGATAGGCCACTGCATACGTTTTTGTTGCTCTTTTCATGGTAAAGCTGTACCTGCAGGCATCAGACCCCACTCCACAAGGGCCACAGCTACCTCTGCAGCCTTCCTCAGAGGAGTTCCTACCAAAGATATTTTGGAAGCAACCACTTGGAGTTCTGTGCATACCTTCACTAAACACCACCACCTACCTTTATACTCCAAAACTAGAGCAGGCTTTGCCACTGCAGTTTTGCAGGGCATTCTGGCTCCTCCCAGTTCCACCTAGTGCCTACCACCCCTTGCGTAGCTTTGGGATTCTACCCATCTGTAATGACTGCAGCTGTATGCACGATGAACATAGTACAGTTTTGTACCTACCATAAATGTAGATGTTCGAGTGCTAATACAGCTGCAGTCCAGGTTTCCCTCCCTCCTTCCCCTCTTGGGACAGGCCTAGTGGCTACACCTCCTCATACAACCTGTTTAGGGTTATTCTTTTATGATGTATTTGCTTGCAACTACTGTTTTTTGACTATTTTGCATTGCATTATATGTATGTATATATATCTAAAATTAGGTATTGCCTTCCTTCTGGGGGCACCTGACATCTGGGGCAAGAAAGACTGAAGAAAATGGCGTCGGCTGGTTCTTTTATACCCCTGTCGCACTGACGTCAGGAAAGAGGCGACTACAACCGACGCCGGACCTAGACTTTGGAATTCGACCGACCGAGGACCCGCCTGACGGCAGGAGAACCCATCTGTAATGACTGCAGCTGTATTAGCACTCGAACATCTACATTTATGGGTAGGTACAAAACTGTACTTTTTTTGTATAAACTGTGAAGATTCCTGAAATGTTTAAAATTTGTAGTATTTAACTGTATAACAACTAGTACCTGTATGTTAGTAGTCTAGTAATCTCTTGGAGCTTATCTCCCTGGGACTCTACTGAAAATGGACATAAATCCAGTTAGACTATCCCGGTCAACAAATGTAAAATAAATAAATATTTATTGATCTTATTTTTTTATGTCAAGGAAGCCAGACAGAGGCCCTTGGGTTTGTTAATGACCTATAATCTAATACTATGAGCTTAAGCTTTGATGGTATACAGCTTGGCCTACAAGTGAATTTTTTGGATATAAGCTTGGGTGGATTTACAACTAGTCTTCATAGGAAATTTGAACATAGAAATGTATTCTTATATGGGAACAGTTGTCACCCCAAACATTTGGTCAGTGTACTGCCTTATAATGAATTCTTACAAATTCATAGGCTATGTAACCTTGATATGAGCTTTGACTTAGAGATAGCTGAAGAAATGTTTATTAAAAGAGGCTATGATGTCCAGCTGGTCAGGGAAGCTAAACAAAAAATTATGGACATAAGGTATTCTGTTAACCCTCAGGGAGATTCTCATTATGCCTGTGCTAGTGGAAAATATAATGTTTGTATTGGTGGAAATAAATCCACCAAGTATTGTTGATACTGTTTTCGGAATCCAGTATGGCCCCTGATTCCCTGCCTCCAGCTCCTTGTAAACCTGATAGATACTACAGGGTTCCAGAGTCCCACAAGTTCCTTTTCAAAAATCCTGTTGCAGATCCTGAATCCATTTCTCAAGGCCCTAAGGGGCATTAAGGCTTCTACTGCTAAAAATCCTACCCCTTCTGATAGAGACTCCAGTGCGCTGGATAGATGGGGTAAAAAGGTTTATACTTCTGCAACTTTGGCTATCAGAGCTTTAAACTGCCAATTTCATATGTTAAAATATCAACAGCATATATTGGGTTGCTTAAACAAAAAAATTATGTTGATTTCTGACTGTCTGGAAAATAAAAATTTACAGGATTTATTGCATTCTGCAGAACAAGTTGGAAAACATACTTTGCAATGTGGTTTTGATTCTTTAGAGGCCTCTTGCAGGGCTGTTGTTACTGGGTATGTGCTTAGAAGGCACGCTTGGCTTAAGGAGCAATCTCTGCCTGATCATGTTAAGCAAAATTGTTGGATGCTCCTTTAAATCAGGACCGCCTGTTTGGCAATAAGGCTGAAGAAGTTTTAAAAAAGATGGAAGATGAAGCTAAATCTTTGCAAACTGTAAAAGATTTCTTACAAGTGCAACCTGTAAGATTTAGTCGCACTGGCCTACCAAGAATTGGTCCTTTCCAACTCCTTCCAGATCTTCTCAAGCCAAATCCAGACACACCAAAAGCACCAGGTTTCAGTCCCAGGGGATTCTCAGACCTAAGCAATGGGGGGTTTCCTCCTCCAAATCTGGAAATAACAAGACACCCCCTGTGGAAACGGTCTCAATGACTTTCCTTTAAAATTACCAAGCACTTACCTTTTAGCCGCCCCTTTGGGGGGAAAGATTGCTTTCCATGCCAAAAAACTGGGAACTCATAACCCAGGACAAATGGGTTTTAAATATAGTGTCCCAGGGATACAGGTTTTATTTCCGCACGTTGCCAACACCAAACGGGTGGCCAGACCTGCCTCCAAATCAGTGGGCAGAGGCTCAAAAGCAAGTACTTTCCCTCTTAAACATGGGGGCTATTCAACTGGTACCAGAAGAGGAAACGGGACAAGGTTTCTATTCAAGGCTTTTCCTGGTACCCAGAAAAGACAAATAATGGTGTTCTTTTCTGGACCTGTCTACTCTAAACACCTTTCTGGACATTCCAAAATTCAAGATGCTGACTCTTCAGTTACTTCCTATGCTAGACAAAGATGCCTGGTTGGCAACTCTAGATTTAAAAGAAGCTTACCTGCATATCCACAGTCAGGGAATCTTGCAGAAGATACCTACGCTTCAAAGCAGGCTGCTTGCATTATCAGTTCTCTGCACTGCCCTTTGGCTTCTCTACTGCGCCCAGGGTATTCACAAAGTGCCTGGCTCTAGTAATTGCATTTTGCAGGTAAAGAAATATTAAAATATATCCATACCTGGACTATTGTATAATTCAAGGCAGAAAACCAGGCCATACTTCTAAATCATCTGGAGTATGTAAAAAGGGTTCTAACTTGTCTAGGGTACACCATAAACAAAAAGAAATCACAACTGGTACCCTCTCAACAGATTACATTCCTGGATGCAAGCTTGAATACAACTGGCCAGATGGCTTTCCTCACACCAGAAAAGCAAATTAATTTGGTAACTTGCTTCATACAAGTGACCACAAAAACCCCTGCTGTCTGCAAGACAAATACTGCAAGCCTTGGTGTTCATGGCCTCCTGCATTCTTCTAATTCCATATGCAAGACTGCATATGAGGAAACTTCAGTGGTACTTAAAACGTCCATGGAGTCAACATTGTCACAGCCTGGAAACAATGATTTCTGCCGTACCTTGCCTACGCCTGGAGTTCCTATGGTGGGCAGAGGCCTGCCACCAAAACAAGGGACTGCCATTCACGTTACCCCCTGCCACTCAAACCCTAACTACAGACGCATCAGACTATGCATGGGGGGGGCTCACCTGGCAGGGAAGTGCATTCAGGGCGAATGGGACCCAAATCAAATGCACCTACATATCAATCAAAAATAAATGTTAGCTGTACAGAATGCTCTGACATCCTTCAAGGACTACATTCTTCCAGGACAACTTATGGTAAAGACGGACAACACTACGGTTATGTGGTACATAAACAAGCAGGGGGGGTGCACATTCCTACCCCCTCTGCAGACTAGCCATGGCATTGTGGAACACGGCCTTGAGCTACCAAGTGCACCTACAAGCTCAATTCCTGCCAGGAAAATTGAATACACTGGCAGACTGACTACGCAGAATCCTCCTGGACCCACACGAGTGGAGACTGGAACCACGGATTTTCAACATGTTGACAAGGAAATGGAGGAGCCCAGACGTAGATCTATTTACCTCCCCCCGGAACTATCAGTTGGACAAATGTTGCACAAGGACTCCTCACAAAAAACCCTGGAAAGTGGATGCTCTGTCTTTCAGCTGGAAAAACCTATCGGTCTACGCCTTTCCCCCTCTGCCTCTGCTCTGCAAAGTTCTGTTAAAAGTCAAACAGGACAAACCAAGAATGATTTTGATTACTCCAGACTGGCCATGTCAACACTGGTACCCGCTCCTGTGCAGTGTGTCACAAACCTCTCCATGGCACCTGCCTCAGACGTCTTCCTTACGGTCTCAGCAGGAGAACCAGATTCTGCACCCTCAGCTTCCAACATTGAACCTTGCAGCTTGGCTAATCACTTAAATTCACCCTTAGCATCCCTTAGCAAACCTGTGATGGATGTCATCTTGGAGGCAAGAAGACCTAGTACTAGAAAATCTTATGCTGACAAATGGAAAAGATTCTATGCTTGGAATCAGTCTCAAGGAATGAGCACAGCAGTGCCCAATTTACCTCAGATTTTACAATACTTAACTGAGATGCTTCACAAGGGCCTGTCTTTTTCCTCCATTAAAATCCACGCCTCAGCCATTTCAGCTCATTATAACACAGAACCTCCCCTCTTCTCTCATCCTCTGCACAAGCAGTACCTCAGAGGGGCCAAAAACATGAGACCACCCAGGAGAGCTCCAACCCCTGCCTGGGACCTTAACTTTGTATTGGAGAAAACTCACTCTACCTCCTTTCGAGCCAGCTGCTACTGCAGACTTAAAATGTCTTTCTTGGAAAACCGCCTTCCTTCTAGCAATCACTTCAGCTAGAAGGATATCGGAGTTACAGGCCCTTATGGCAGTGAAGCCTTTCATCATCTTTCTTGCGGACAGGGTGTCACTCAGGACCAGTCTATCCTTCATGCTCAAGGTGGTATCCAGTGTGGCTCTTAGTCCATTCATTTGCCAACTTTTTCCCAATCCACAGAACAAAGGGGAATGGATTCTGCATTCATTGGATGTGCACAGACAACTTAGATTTTACTTGGACAGGACTAAAACTCGAAGAAAATCTGAACAATTGCTGGTAGCATTTGCTGCAGGGGCAGAGGGCAAGGCTATTTCAAAACAAGCCATTTCTAAATGGATAAGCCATTGCATTAATTTCTGCTATAAGCACCATGGAAAACCTATCCCCCAGGGGATCAGATCTCATTCCACCAGGGCTGCATCTACTTCTGCAGTTTTTCTCAGAGGTGTTCCTACCAGGGATATTTTAGAAGCTGCTACCTGGAGTTCAGTTCATACTTTCACCAAGCATTATCATTTACCAATTTTCTGTAAATCCAGAGCTGGCTTTGCCACTGCTGTCTTGCAGGGCCTTCTAGCTGGTCCTAATGCTGTATAAATCCATCCTCCCAACCATGGCTTTGGGAATCTACCCAAATTTAATGACTGCAACAGTGAAACACGAAGAATATAGTACAGTTGTGTGCACTTACCATAAATGTAGATGTTTGAGTGTATTCACTCTTGCAGTCCTGGTTACCCTCCCTCCAGCCCCCTGTTTTTCTCTGACTATGCATCTATTTTCTGTGACTATTCTTAAAAGCCTTTTTTGCTGTATTTGCTTTTGGCTGGAGATATATTTTTGTGTTTTAAAATTTTATTTTGCTCCCCATTCGGGGGGGCACCTGACATCTGGGGCAAGAAAAACTGAGGTAATGACGTCTGCTGCATGTTTTATACCCCTGACAATCTGATGTCATGGAAGAAGGGACAGCAACTGACACAGGACCCAAGACTTTGTTGATCACGCAGACTGAGGGTAACCTGCCAGCAGATTACCCAAATGTAATGACTGCAACAGTGAATACACTCGAACATCTTCATTTATGGTAAGTGTACACAACTGTATTTTCCATGTGATGGCTGTTCTATCTGTCAATATGTAGTATTAAGTATGTAGTATTAAGCATTAAGTTTACAGCTAGGCATGAATACAGTTGTAATACAGAGGGGCTAGTGTATGTGCTGAGATGTAGATGTAAAAAGTTTTACATAGGGGAAACTTATAGGAGGTTTAGGGTCCGGTTGCAGGAACATATTAGGGACATAAAAAATAAAAAATTAGAGTCCCCTTGGGAGTCATTTTTTGACAGCACACAACTCTATCCCTGATACCCTTAGGGTGTCTGTGTGTCTTTGTTTTACTCTTAAAAAAAGAAATGTTTTACTCTTAAAAAAAGAAACCCTTCTGATTTTAAAGTATGGTACTTTGGAGCCTCAGGGACTCAACAAAGAATGTAATTGGAAGTATGTGATTTGAATTGTATGCTTAATTGATTGATTGTTTTGTGCAATATGCTGTATTTAAGCAAACTGTTTTGTAGTGTTTTTACTCTTGGAAAGCTGTGCAAGCCGAGGCACTAAGTGTTTCATTAAATTTGCTTACTTTTTGGATCGGTGGTCTTGGTGGTATTTTATTAAAAGTACTCTTCTACTCTGACTTTCCGTTAACCCCATCCTTTCATGGAGCCTAACGTTTATAAAACAAGCTATGACTCGGAGTCCCTTTGAGCCTTCAGCCAATGCAGAATTAAAATTTTTGTCATGGAAATCGGTCTTCCTAGTCGCCAGTACACAAACCTGATGGGTATCAGAGCTTTAGGCACTTGCTTCCTAGCCACCCTACCTGAATTTTCATAAGGATAAGAATATCCCGTCAAAGTATTTCTTCATTCCTGCGTTAGGTAGTGTCACAGACAAATCTTAGCCAGTCTATTAATCTACCAGTCTTCTTTCCAAAAATTTCCAGCAAGGGAGAAACGTGCTTCATTTGTTGTATGTTCATATATAACTTGGATTCTTTATTTCAAGAACTAAAGACTAAAGCTAAGCTAGACAAAGCAGTTTCAAAAGTAACTTTGGCCAGATGGCTCACTGGTTGCATTATTTTTGTCTGCAAGAGTAAAGGTTCATCATTGCCCAAATCACCCAGGTCACACACCACAAGATCTATGGTCACATCATCTGCTTTCTGGTCCAGCGCATCCATAAAGAGGACATTTGTGCAGATGCTACATGGTCCAATGTTCACACCTTTGTAACTCATTACAGATTGGAAAAGGGCTGGCTCTGCTGTATTCTGGAATATTCTTCCTTGAGGACCACCCAAAGATTATCTAGCTAGGGACTCTGTCCCCTCAGTTGAGGATGCACTCACAATAACTCTATCTTTGTTGTCTGTTTTCATCTTTCCTCAACTTCCCACACTCCAACTCCCATCCCGTTTGATAGTATCCTAGTATGTCCTGAAGAGTTTTTCCACTCAGTCCTGCTCCATAGCTACTGCTTCTTCTCCTCCTTTCCTTGCTCTATCTTGACTTAGTTTTACTTTGGAGGTTGGTAATGATTTATCATATTCAGGTTAGCTGAATAGAGGGCAAACTCTATCTGAGGTACCTGAGAAGGGGATTATGGGTAAGGGGAGGAGCTCAAGCTATGGAACCTAAAGTCTAGTGAAGTGGCAGAGGAAGGATCTGATGTGGGATCAAAGACCATCAGTTGATGAAGGACGAAAACAGACAAGACCTATGCAAAGTTATCTTGAGTACATAACTTTAATGTATTGTACAGGTTTTTCCTTCCTCTCCTCCCTGTTAGAGAAAGTTGTCTGCTTCCCCCATTGTTCTCCTTGGCTGTGCATTGCTTTTGTAAGTTTTCTTTTTGTTAGGAAGCTTTCTGCCCTTACAAAAAAATAAGATGTTCTTCGTGTTTCACTGTTGCAGTCATTACATTTGGGTTATCTGCTTGCAGTAAGCCCTCAGTCGGCCTGATTAACAAAGTCTTGGGTCCTGCGTCGGTTGCGGTCTCTTTTCCGTGACGTCAGGCCATCAGGGGTATAAAATATGCAGCCGACGCCATTACATTAGTCTTTCTTGCCATGCGGTGCCCAAAGCAGAAGCAGGTCGCAAGTGCCAGTCAGCCGACTCCTGAAATTTTCATTTTCGAGTTTCAGAACCGAAGTCTTCAACTAAAGCTTAGGTACCCCATTAGGGAAACTTTTCTTGCTCCTTACCAATGTTAGTAAAAGTTAATAACTGCATTTCTTGTGGAAAGCAAATACCTCACAAAGATTTTCATTCGTACTGTATTCCCTGCCTAGGCCCTGACCATGACGTACCTTGCTGTCGGTTTTGTGCTTTATTTAATCAACGCACTATCCGTCATCTGTATATTTTCACATGTAAATATTTCGGTTCTCAGTTCAGTTATCCAGAAATGTCGGTTAGCCATCCGACTACCAGTATCCTGAAAAAACGCAAAGACAGAGACAGGCTGCCTAGGTCCAAAACTGCCGACGATGCCTCTCCTAAGCCAGTCACCAGTTCACTGGTACTCACCGAGGTGCTTTTGCAGCCCCTGATACCTGCTACTTCTGATTCGCAGGCCTCTACAGAGACCCATTCGAGTTCAAGCTGCGAGATGCTTCAACTGTGGAACCTGCGGATGTCTCTAGCTTGGATGGGTCCGGAGCTGCTGTGCAGGCATCGTCTTCTGAGGGTGTATTTAGGCCTACGGACCTGCATATTAAACTGATGCCTCCTTCTTTAAGGCCTAAACCTCGAACCATGCCTAAGAAACCGATGCCCAGGTCGCATGCTCAGGCCTCTATACCTAAAAAAACAAATAAGAATGGCTGAAGATCTTATAACTCTAATCAGGGGAAGCCAACCACCCCCTTCTAAGAGACCTAGGACTGAATTTGTATATGAATCTTCTGACCAAGATTCTGATTTTTCTGATTCTTCTGATGATCTGGATTTACCCTTATCTACTTATGAGGATTCTGATGCAGAGAACTGTATTCCCTCTGCTTCCCCTCCAGAGGATTTTTCTTTTTGTGAAACCTTGCATACTTTTAGGGAGCATTTCCACTGGGAAAGCCAGGATTTTTCTGATTTAAAGAAGAGGCTTAGGGATTTCTTACTCCTGCCTCAGCGTAGGCCTTTAGCTATAATAGCATTGGTGGTAATAGTGGTGAGCACAGCTGCCTTCCAAGCAGTTGGCCTGGGTTCTATTCCCGTCCAATGCAAGAAGTCTGTACAATTAAGCAGTCTTCTGGATCCTGCTGCAAAGATGTGCAGCTTATTTTAAACCTGAAAGGCTAAGTGGTTAAGGTGTATGACTTTCAACCACAAAGTGCAAGGTTTGATTCCTACAGGGTCCCTGATTCTCACAAGTTCCTTTTTAAAAATCCTATTGCAGATCCAGAGACTATTTCACAGGGCCCCAAGGACATTAAGGCTTCTACTGCTAAAAATCCTGCCCCATCTGATAGAGACTCCAGGGCACTGGATAGATTGAGTAAGAAGGTGTACACTTCTGCAACCTTGGCCATTAGGGCCTTAAACTGTCAGTTTCGTATGTTAAAGTATCAACAAAATGTTACTGGATTGCTTAAATAGAAAATGATGTTGATTCCTGACTGTGCTTAATTGTCGCCTCAAAGTTAGACGTTGCCCGTTCGATTCTCAGTTAGAGCATCTTCTGTGTGGCGACATGCGTGAATGGGCGTTCCTTCATTGAAGGTTGTGTATTAGGCCCGGCAAGCCAGCATGTAAAAATCTACTGCCAATCATTAGCGGAACGGAGTTCCGCTGTGGCGACCCCTAACCGGGAAAAGCCGAAAGACACAAAATGCATTCTACTGAACAGGTTTGAAAACATACTTTGCAATGTGGATTTGATTCATTGGAGGCCTCTTGCATGGCTGCTGTCACTGGGTCTGTACTCAGAAGGCATGCTTGGCTTAAGGAGCAATCTTTGCCTGATCATGTTAAAGCTAAACTGTTGGATGCGCCTCTAAATCAGGACTGCCTGTTTGGCAACAAAGCGGAGGAAGTTCTTAAAAAGATGGAAGATAAAGCTAAATTTATGCAAACTGTTAAAGATTTCTTACAAGTTCAGCCTCCAAGATTTAGTAGGCATTGTCCATCTAAGAATTTGTCCTTTCCGGCCCCATCCAGATCTTCTCAATTCAAACCCAGCACAGCAGAAACCCCAGGTTTCAGTCCCAGGGTACGCACAAGACTAAGCAGTAGGGGGCTTCTGCATCCAAATCTGGGAATAGTAAGACTCTTTCCTATGGAAAACTGTCTCAATGACTTGCTTCTAAAACTTCCAAGCACTTCTCAACTGAATGCTCCTTTAGGCGGAAAGATTGGTCTGCAGGCCAAAAACTGGGAACTCATTACCCAGGACAAATGGGTTTTAAATATAGTGTCCCAAGGATACAGATTTCACTTCCACACATTACCAACAGCAAACAGGTGGCCATATCTACCCCCAAATCAGTGGGCAGAGGCCCAAAAGCAAGTACTTTCTCTCTTAAGCATGGGGGCTATTCAGTTGGTACCAGAAGAGGAAAAGGGACAAGGTTTCTATTCAAGACTTTTCCTGGTACCCAAAAAAGACCATTAATGGTACCCTATCCTGGACCTTTCTACTCTAAACACCTATTTGGTGATTCCAAAATTCAAGATGCTGACTCTTCACCAGTTGCTTCCTATGCTAGGCAAGGATGCCTGGATGGCAACACTAGATTTAAAAGAAGCATACCTGCACATCCCTATCAGGAAATCTTGCAGAAGATACCTATGCTTCAAAGCAGGCTACATGCACTATCAGTTCTCTGCACTATCCTTTGGCTTATCTATTGCGCCCAGGGTATTCACAAAGTGCCTAGCTCCAGTCATTGCATTTTGCAGGCAAAGAAATATTCAAATATACCCATACCTGGATGATTGTCTAATTCAGGCAGAAAGCCAGGCCATACTTTTGAATCATCTGGCCTTTGTACAAAGGGTGTTGACTTGTCTGGGGTACACCATAAACGGAAAGAAATCACGCCTGGTACCCTGTCAACAAATTATATTCCAGGGAGCAAGCTTGAATACAACTTCCCAGATGGTTTTCCTCACGCCAGAGAAACAGATTCATTTGGCAACCTACTTCAAACATGTGGCCACAAAAACCCTGCTATCTGCAAGGCAAATCCTGCAAGCCTTGGGGTTCATGGCCTCCTATATTCTTCTAATTCCATATGCAAGACTGCATAGGAGGAAACTACAATGGTACCCAAAAAGCCTATGGTGTCAACATTCTCTGGATCTAGAAGCAATGATTCCTATCATACCTTGCCTATGCCTAGAGTTCCGTTGAGCAGAAGCCTGCCACCAAAACAACGGACTACAATTCACACTACCCCCTGCCACCCAAACCCTAACAGATGCATCAGACTATGCATGGAGGGGCTCTCACCTGGCAGGGAAGTGCATTCAGGGCAAATGGAACCCAAGTCAAATGCACCTGCATATCAATCAAAAAGAAATGTTAGCTGTACAGAATGCTCTGACAGCCTTCAAGGACCACATTCTTCCAGGACAACTAATGGTCAAGACAGACAAGACCACTGTTATGTGGTACACAAACAGGGGGGTACACATTCTTACCTCCTGTACAGACTAGCCATGGCATTGTGGAACACAGCATTGAGCTACGAAGTGAATCTACAAGCTCAATTTCTGCCAGTAAAACTAAATACACTGGCAGACGGACTAAGCAGAAACCTCATGGATCCTCACGAGTGGAAACTGGAACCAAGGAATTTTAACATGTTGACGAGCAGATGGGGGAGCCCAGATATAGATCTGTCCCCCCCCCCCCAAACTATCAATTGAACAAATTTTGCACAAGGATTCCCCACAAACAAGCTTGGAAAGTGGATGGCTCTGTCCTTCAGCTGGAAAAACCTATCCGTTTATGCCTTTCTTCCTCTGCCTCTGCTTTCCAAAGTACTACTAAAGATCAAACAGGACAAGCCAAGGATGATTTTAATTACACCAGACTGGCCACACCAACAATGGTACCCCCACTTGCGCATTGTGTCACAGTTGGCCCCATGACACCTGCCTCCGACTCCTTCCCTGTTGTCTCAGCAGGACAACCAGATCCTGCACCCTCAGCTTCAAACACTGAACCTAGCACCTTGGCTAATTACTTAACCTCTCCTTTACTATCCCTCAGTAAACCAGTGATGGATATAATTTTAGAGGCAAGGAGCCCTAGTACTAGAATATCTTATGCTGAAAAATGGAAAATATTCTGTGCCTGGAACCAATCTCAAGGGATGAGCACAGCAGCGCCCAATCTACCTCAGATTTTACAATACTTAACTGAGTTGCTTCACAAGAGCTTGTCCTTTACCTCCATCAAAATTCACGCCTCAGCCATTTCAGCTCATTATAACACAGAACTTCCCCTCTTTTTTCACCCACTGCTCAAGCAGTTCCTCAGAGGGGCCAAAAATTTAAGGCCACCCAGGAGATCTCCCAACTCCAGCCTGGGACCTTAACTTTGTCATGGAGAAACTCACTCTTCCTCCTTTCGAGCCAGCTGCTACTGCAGATTTAAAATTCCTTTCTTGGAAAACAGCGTTTCTTTTAGCAATCACTTCAGCAAGAAGGGTATCTGAATTACAGGCCCTTATGGCAGTGGTGCCTTTTATCATTTTTCATGTAGACAGGGTGTCCCTCAGAACCAATCCAGCCTTCATGCCCAAGGAGGGTATCTAGTGTGGTTCTTAATCAGTCCATCCATTTGCCAACCTTCTTTCCTAATCCACAGAACAAAGGGGAATGGATACTGCACTCCTTAGATGTGCACAGATAACTTAGATTCTACTTGGACAGGAATAAACCGCAAAGGAAATCTGAACAACTGCTGGTGGTACTTGCTGTAGGGACAGAGGGAAAGGCTATTTCAAAGCAAACCATTTCTTAATGGGTAGGCCATTGTATTTATTTCTGTTATAAGCACCATGGAAAACCTATCCCACAAGGGCACCAGATCCCATTCAACCAGGGCTGCAGCTACCTCTACAGCCTTTCTCAGAGGCATCCCTACCAGGGACATCCTAGAAACTGCTACCTGGAGTTCTGTACATACTTTCACCAAGCATTATCATTTGCCAGTTTTTTCTAAATCCAGAGCTGGCTTTGCCACTGCAGTCTTGCAGGGCCTTACAGCTGGTCCTAATGCTAGTTCCTCCTCCCAACCATAGCTTTGGGAATCTACCCAAATGTAATGACTAAAACAGTGAAACACGAAGAACATAGTGTAGTTGTGTACACTTACCATAAATGTAGATGTTCGAGTGTATTCACTTTTGCAGTCCTGGTTACCCTCCTTCCAGCCCCCTGACTTCTTTTGGCTCTATCTCTACTCTCCTTTACTATGCTTAAAAGCTTTTTGGTGTATTTGCTTTTTTGTTGGAGGTATAACTTTGTGTGTATATAATATATATATATATATATATATATATATATATATATATATATATATATATATATATATATATATATATATATATATATATATATATATATATATATATATATATATATATATATATGGCAAGAAAAACTGATGTAATGGCGTCAGCTGCATGTTTTATACCCCCTGATGATCTGACATCATGGAAGAAGAGACAGCAACCGACGCAGGAACCAAGACTTTGTTGATCAGATCAACTGAGGGCTACTGCAACAATGAATACACTCGATCATCTACATTTATAGTAAGCGTACACAACTGAATTTTCTCTTTACTTAGTAGTTACTATTGTGCTGTTTGTTGTTTTATTTTGCTTTTCCTTCCTTTTTTAGGTAGAGTTATGGCTAACTAGGATGTAGGGTTCAAGAAGTTGGATCTTGTGGCCACAGAATCCTGCTACAAGATCAGCACAAAATGCATGTATTGCCTGGAGTCAATGCTTCTGAAAGAATATTGCAAGATTTTTTTGGGGGCTTTGAGGCCTTTTGGTACGCAGGTTCAAGCTTGTTTTGAAGAGCCTCTCCCTGCCCAAGGAGAAGATTCTACCTGTTTCTTGGCAAGATCCCCTCTTGCTACCAAGTCCTTTAAGTCCAAGTGGAATAAATAGAGAAAAAGAGAAGGACAGAGGTCCTTATGGGGACAGATCCAGAAAGTTGAGAAAGGTCTCTGGACCTCTCTGCAGCAAAGAGTCTACTCCGAAGGCTCCTTGACACACTAATCCAACATTCGCTGCCTCTGGTGTCTGATCACACTCTGGTTCAATCCCCATTACTTCTTGCCTGCCAGATGTGTTCTCAGTTGAGCAGTCTCCCCTTTTGATCCGGTCAGGATTGCTGCCCCATCAGTGTGTTGTAGGTATAGTTGAGCAATATTTCCTGACCGAAATCACTGTTGCACAATTCCTGACATATGGGTAGGCACCACTGACGTCTGGTCAGAGTGGCAAAGTGTTATCGTCCCAAGGTCATATGTCTGACGTACGACCTCAACTCTTATGCTTTGGGGTATATATAGATGGACGTACAAGCATGGATCCTCAGACTATCTCACCCCCAGCCCAAATGCAGGTTGTGTATGTCAGACTGATCACCTTTTGGTCATTGGTATCTTTACTTCGATCATCTATCCAGGCAAATGTCCCATTGGGGAGCCTTCCTTTTTCTTTCTTTCTTTTTTTTCTTCTTCTAATTACGCTGTTTTGTTGAAAGTTGCTATATGTCTGCTAGGACAGTTAATTGTGAGTGTGGTAGGCAGATTCTATACAAGGCTTGCCTACCCAAGTGTCTTTTTTGCCTAGGCCTGGAACACAATCACCTCTTGCTCAGTCTGCCAATTTTTCATTCCCAGAACCCTTATGTTGAGGCTTTTCACTCTTAAAACCTTTCTAGAGACCCTGTGTTTTACCCTTGGCCCAGTCCAAGATAGTTGACTCCACATCCTCTGACATCCTTCTGCTCCCAAAAAAAAACTAGAGAGGCCTCAAATGAATTCCTAGTCCAAAGTTTGTGACTTTGACATACCAGCTGAGGTTGCAAAACCCGAAGTAAATCAGGCTGCTGCTTAGTTGCTCACTACAAGGAAGGCTGCAAATGGCTCCCAAGGCCTTGCAGATTGCCAATAATCCGATGAATTACATTTCATTTCTGATTTTAGTGAGGAAAGAGATCCCAGGCTTTCTAACAGAAAACAGACAGTGTTCCAAATCTCCGCATCTCATCCAGGCAGGCGTGACACCTGAAAAGGAAACACCGGAAAGCTAGGCATGTGGCATCTCAGTCGGCAGCTAGGGAAAAGGAGTGCATATATTTCTCACAGGAGCTGTTCATTGTTATTGTTTGAAACCTCCCTTCTTTTGGGTTCCGCAACCACAGATTCCTTCTGAAAAATCTACCCTGGTCTCCTCTCTTCTGAAGAACAGGACTATGGCACTGACTATTTTCTGGGCTATTCCTCTCAACTGCATTCTCGAGGACAAATCTCTTCTGACGAAGAGTACTCCCTCCCACTGGATTGCCCTATTGAGGAAGCTTCCTTTGGGGAGACTATACGGGACATGACACACTTTGAATGGCAGTCCAGACAGATCTCTGATGTTCAGAAGAGGTATTATAGCCTCCTGGAGATGGGTACCCCTGCCCCTTCTCCATTCCCTCTTGTCCTTGAGGCTTTCCAGGACACCTTTCAGTCCACCTGTTTCTCAGCCAACTCCTAAAAGACCAGACAGGTTTTTACAAGGTGGCTAATGACCTAAAATATTTATAAAAGAATCTAGTGGCAGACCCTTCTGCAGCATCTCTGTTCAGATAAGCCCTCTAAGCTTCTGTCCAGTGCTAACGCCCACCTATGGAGAAAGATAGAAGGGCTGTGGATAGATGGGGAAAGATTTACAGCTCTGCTACCATGCTTGTAAGGCAATTAACTACTAGATACAAATGACTAAGTACTTTATCTCTGTCCTGCATTCCTTAAACAAAGTTATACTGGATTCTCCTACAGCAGAGTCTAAGCATCAAATGCAGTGCTTACTGTCTCAGGCCACTCAGACAGCCAGATATAGCATTAAGTGCAATTACAATGCTGTGGATGCTTCTAGCTCAGCCGCCACCATATCCGTTATTAACTGGTATGCATGGTTTTGCAGTCAGCCTATCCCTGAGGATTTCAAATCCAAAATTGACACTCCCTTGGGCAAAGACTTACTGTTTGGTCCTCAGGCTGCCAGCCTGTTCAAAACTTTTCCAAGACCAAGGTAAGGCCATGAAAGACTCAGGCAGATTCTATTCTTATTCCTAGATACCATAGTAACTACCTATCAAAATCTGCCTCCTTCATTAGAAGGGATCCTAGGACAGCTCAGAAATAATGCAGACCCCCTAAGAAGAGGCATTGTGAAAAACCTATAGGGAACCTACAACGGGGAGGCATCCCTTTGAAAGTAAATATCAGTGACTACCCCTGAAGGGCCCCTCCCTCTGGTCTCAGCCACATTACTCCTGTCTCCTAAAGACTGACTTTCTCTCCCTGCTGTATCACCTGACAAAGGGAAGTTGCAGGAGAATCTCTCTTCAGCTGGATCTGATTCAGGCAAAAGGATTACTGCTGTACCCAAATCTTCCATTTATCAACTTGACCCTATGGATGATATATTCTTCAAAGACACCTCTTCTCTGAAGAGGTTGTTCAAGTCCTACAAGAGGCCAGGAAACCGATTACAAGAAAATCTTGCACAGCTAAATGAAAAAGGTTTTACGTAGTCAGGACCCACTCTTCACAAGTCCCTGATGTGCTGTAATATCTCTGGAGACTACAGGGATCAGGTTTGGCATACTCTTTACTGTTTTATAGTTCGTCTGTCAGCCTGATGCCTGCCTTCCTCTTAGCCCTCCACTTATGGCTAGGGCAGAGGTCAAATTTTTCCTCTGAGTCCTGCATCTTAACCCACTGAAGAAACCCATTTCTCCGAATTGAAATCTTAATTTTGTGCATGCGTCTTACACTTCTCTAAACTTCTGTACTTGACAAACACACCTCCTATTGGCTCTCACCTCTTCTATGAGAGTTTGAGTTAAAGCCATCATGGACTTCCCCTTTTCTTATTTTTTTCACAAGAGCAGGGTGAGACTCTGGGCTAATCCATCCTTCATGCTTAAGGTAGTGAACAAGCTATCCCTTAATCAGACTATAAAACCTACCCACTTTCTTTGCCAATCCACAAAACATGGGGAAAGGATCTTACATTCTCAGGACATTCACAGGCAACCCAGATTTTATCTTTTTATAGGCTCCTGTACTCTCAACCATATTCCTCCTCCCTTTCTTCTTGCATTCTGGTATTCATTCCTTGTAGCTTAGCTACTGCAATCTAATGATAAACATACAACAGTACATGTTAGAGTAGATTGCTGTTGCAATAGCAACAATCTCTCCCTCCCTCCATCCCCCTTTTTTTTGCCAAGGTGAATGTGTGATTTTCTTTCACATTCCTAGCACTTTTTTTTTTTTTTTTTTAATCTGTTAGGACTTTAGCCTGTCTATTCTGAGCCAAGAATATTTTGAAGTATCCACTAAGTTTATCCTGCCATCCTTGTATTGTGCACATGTTTGGAAGCTGGCCAGCTAGTCCAATCCTTGGCAGGGTGTCTCGTATAGCTTATGCTACTGCAACAGTGATCTATTCGAACATCTATTGTTATAGTAAGTTTATTTTCACAACTGTACTTTCCATTGTTTGCTAAAGCCGCGGTGGTACAGTGGTAGCATTGTTGCATCACAGCAAGAGGTTCTCCTCTTTGATTCTCGACTGGAGTGCCTTCTCTGTGGAGTCAGCATGTCCTCCCTGTGGTCAAGTGGCCTCCAAAAGACATGCGTGAATGGGAGTGCCTTCGCTGAAGGTTGGGCATCGGGCTGGCAACTCGGCACTAAAAATCGACCACCAATTATTAGTGGACCGGAGTTCTGCTGTGGCGACCCCTAACCAGGAAAAGCCAAACAACTTTCCATTGTTTGCTAACCGCAAATTAAGGGGCATCCACATGTGCCCATATATGGTCAATTGTCTTATCCAAACAAAGTCCTAGAAACAGTTGACCAAGACAGTAGACTACACTACATGTATTACCTCATCCAACAAAGGCTATCTCTGTATTATTAAAAGCCGTCTCTTCTTAAATGAAGTGCATCCTAGGGACCATCCTAGACATAGAGTTGCATGCTGTCTGTCCTGTAGGAAAATAGTGGTACTCAGCACCTCCACTCCTGGGCTCCCCAGCTAGCACCCACGACAGCAAGGATTATCCTGAATGTTAAGTACATGGCATTCTCATAGTTCTTGTGGTAAAGCTACACATGAGAAAACTTGAATGATTCCTGGAGGGGAAAAAAATGTTTCCAACATCTCCACTCTCTGGAGGAAGTAATTCCAGTCATTACCACATCCACAAAAATTCCATTTGTGGGTGATTCAAATGAGAACCAATCCATTCATGCCATTTGTAGAGCCAACTGAGGGACCAGACTGTGACCGCCAATGTCGCTGAAATGGCTCCCAAGTACTGTGACCAGAGAACCATACCAGTGAATGTATTTTCTGTCTGTATGCCTTTCTGTGTTAACATTGATAGCCATAATATTATGAAAGCCTATGCTAAATAGAGACATTGATAGCCATAATATTATGAAAGCCTATGCTAAATAGAGCCACGTTAATTTTGATGGTACCTCTGTGTCCAAGAAAGCTTTGCTGCGTCCTGCTCAAAGAAATGAGTCATGATGGCTTCCATTTCTAGCCCATATTGTGCAGCCTTCAGTCTCAACAATAGATACTGATGCAACCTGCAACACCTTTAATGTTATAATTTGGAATATAGATCCTGAATTGGTTTCCCTTCCTACCTGAGAGCTTGAGGACTATTAAGAAGGCTAGAAAGCCTTGCAAGAGAAAAACTTATCTGGCAAAAGTAGTCAACAGTTTTACTTGGGTTCAGGCAAAGTAGTGTTTAGAGCAGACCCTAAGGTTGCTTCTGTTTAACTGTCTGCTTAAAGAAAATCTTAATTGATTTAGCACTTGTGACACAGTAAAAGTATGTAAAAGTAATCAAACATTATTAACAAATTAGCATACATCACATATATTGTTTTATAATATATAATCAATCCAGCATTACACAAATTGTTCATTCCCTGCCTTTTCTTAAACCTCATTCCTCCTTCAAAACATTTATGGTTGGTTTAGACCTTGATTTCCATTTTTTAGTAATTGCTTTTTTGGCTGCCACCAGAATTAAACTTAATCAGGCTATGTCTAGGCAATTCAGATCTTGTATCCCACCTCAAAAAAATAATTTTGATAGTTACTCATTTGGTTGCCCAGTATTCCTGACACAGTACTGTGAAGGGAATTTTTAAAGTTTGCCAACTCATTACACTCTGAAAACATATGCACCCAGGTACCTCTTTCTTCCCCATTGCACCTCCAATATTTGCCATCTATCTGAGGAAAAAATTCTTTGGAGTCTGCTTGGGGTATAAAAGTACCAATGCAGACGCAGGCAAAAATCCTAAGTCTTCTAGACTTTTTTTTTGCATATTTGGAAGGTATACATATGGTCTCTCATTGTTTCTCTGTGAATTGCTTATCAAATCTCTCTTCCTTATCTTTTCTGACTGCCTCTGATTGATTTCTATAGTTATTGTCAGCTTCTGTTCTAAATTCAACTAAAATTTAACCAGTGCAAGTTTTTCACGTAGGATTCCCCTGTCCCTTCCTATACTCTGATATCAATCCCTGATAAGGGAAGGCAATCTCTAGCCTGCAGTCCAAATGTCTTCTTGGTCTCCTATCATTCTTCCACCTTTCCCACTCAAATTTGCTAAATTGTTCCAAATATCTTGGTTCCTTTGCCATCTTCCAGTAAATTCCATCCTCCTCTTACCTATTCACTTTACCCCTAACTGCAGCCATTCCAATTGACAGAATCTCCTTTCTCCATTCTCATGTTGGCTTACTTCGTAGTATACTTTCTGGTGCGTTATGAATATGATTTTCTGTATGACTCTTCTGCTTAAGGATCTGCATCCAGAATCCCACACTTTTATTTCCTGGATTTATCTCCTGCTTCATCATCCCTTTCCACTTTGAACTGTAGCTTTATGCTTGTGTTGTGTGTAAAAGCCTTAACTGAGTAGTTCTAAAATATTGCTTCAGAGCAGATAATCCTAAACCTCCTTGTTCTGTTAGACGGATAATCTTATCCCACTTGACTCTCGCCCTCTTTCCATATTGGATAAAATCCTTCAACTCTTTATTAACTACTATACACGACTTCTCTGATAAAAAATATGCCTGCTCTGTGTATAAAACTAAAGGGGCTAAAAACATTTTTACTGCTTGTATCTTGCTGTCCATATCCATAGACAAGAGCTTCTAGTTTCTCAGTTTTTGTATTATCTTTTTAGTGTCTTCCCATATATCCTTAGCTGCCAAAATAGCATCCTTTTTAACTATGTGGGTACATAGTTTACAACTATAGCCTTTGTTTTATCTTCATTAGTTTTATATTCTGAAAAAAAAAATGAACTGTCAGAATGTTCCACAACAGTGCTGTAATTTTCTCATCTTGTGTACAAAATATCTACAAATACTTTTCTTGAATACCATACCACTTGTATCCTTGAATTTTTGAGTCACTGATGAACTTCGTGTTTCACTGTTGTAGTCGCATCACATTTGGGTTATCTGCTTGCAGGTAGCCATTAGCCGGTCTGAATACCAGAGCCTTGGAATCCTGCGTCAGATGCTCTCTCTTCTTCCATGACGTCAGGTCATCAGGGGTATAAAACATGCAGCCGACGACATTACACCAGTCTTTCTTGCCGCGCGGTGCCCGAAGCAGAAACAGTTCGCAAGTTAAAGTCGTCTGACTCCTGAAATTTTAGTTTTCGAGTTTCAGAACCTTTCTTGCTCTTAACCGATGTCAGTAAAAGTTAACAATGGTCTTACCTGTGGAAAGCAAATACATCATAAAGATTTTCATTCGTACTGCATTCCTTGCTTAGGCCCAGACCATGATGTCCCTCGCTGTCGGTTTTTGTGCCTTGTTCAACCCCTGAATTATTTGTCGTCTGGCTATATTTGCAGCAAATTATTTTGGTACTCTGTATAACTATCCAGAAATGGCTTTGGTAAGCCATCCGACTACCGATATTCCGAAAAAACATAAGGATAAAGACGGAGACAAGACCGTATAGGTCCAAAACTGCTAACGATGCTTCCATTAAGATAGTCGCCAGTCCGCTGGTACTCAGTGAGGCACTTTCGCAGCCCCTGATACCCGCTACCAAAGATTTGCAGGCCTCTACTGAGACCCATTCGGAGTCCGGTATGCAGTGAGATGCTTTTTCGACTATGGAACCTGCGGATGTCTCTACCTTGGATGGGTCCGGAGCCGCTGTGCAGGCATTGGCTTCTGAGAGTGTATTCAGGCCCTACAGACTTGCATTTTAAACCAATGCCATCTTCTTCATCCAGGCCTAATACTCGACCCACGCCTAGAAAACCGACCAAACCGCATGCTCAGGCCCATATGCCTAAAAAACGAATGCTTAGAATGGCTGAAGACCTTATTACCTTAATTAGGGGAAGCCAGCCTTCCCCCTCTATAAGAGACCTAGAACTGATTTTCCTTCTGATTCTTCTGATCAGGCATCTGATAATTTCTGTTTCTTCTGATTACCAGGATTTGCCCTTATCTGCCTATGAGGATTCTGATGCAGAGGATTCCATTCCCTCAGCTTCCCCTCCAGAAGATTTTTCTTTTGGTGAAAACTTGCACACTCTTAGGGAGCATTTCTGCTGGGAAGGCCAGGATTACTCTGACTCCAAAAAGAGGCTTAGGGAATTCTTACTCCTCCCTCAACACGGGCCTTTAGCTATCCCTCCTGTTCTGGACATTGTAGGTGATGCTTTCTTGGAATCTAGCATTTCCCCAGACACTTTACCTCCAGCTCCCAGAAAACCTGACCAGTATTAGATTACCTGACTCTCACAAGTTCCTCTTCAAGAATGCTACTGCGGATCTAGAGACCATTTCCAAAGGACCAAAGGGCATTAAGGCTACTGCTGCCAAAAACCATACCCCTTCTGATAGAGATTCTAGAGCCTTAGACAGATGGGGTAAGAAGGTATATACTTCTGCTATTTTGGCCATTAGGGCTTTAATTTGCCAGTTTCATATGTTAAAGTACCAGCAGCATGTTATGGGACTGCTTAAACAGAAAATGATAATGATTCCTGACTGTGCTGAACACAAAGAATTACAGGATTTAATGCATTCTGCAGAACAAGTTGGTAAACATACTTTGCAATGTGGTTTTGACTCTTTAGAAGTATCTTGCAGGGCTGCTGTCACTGGGTCTGTACTTAGAAGGCATGCTTGGTTTAAGGAGAAAAACTTGCCAGATCATGTTATAGCTAAATTACTGGATGCTCCCTTAAACTAAGACTGCTTGTTTGGTAACAGAGCAGAAGTCCTCAAAAAGGAGGAAAAAGCTAAAGCTGTGAAAACTGTTAGATTTCCTGCAAGTACAGCCTCCCAGATTTAGTAGGCATTGGCCTTCAAAGAATTGGTCCTTTCCAGCCTCTTCCAGGCCTTTTCAGTCCAAACCCGGGAACAGCAGACCACCTAGGTTACAGTTTCAGGCTACGCACAGGCCTAAGCAGTGGCGGGCTCCCACTTCCAAAGCAGGGAGTAGTAAGACACCCCCTATGGAGAAATGGCACAATGACTTAACCTTAACCCTTCCAAGCCCTGCTCAACTACCTGCTCTCTTAGGAGGAAAGCTCACCCTGCATACAAAAAACTGGGAACTTGTTACCCAGGACAAATGGGTTTTGAATATAGTTTCCAAAGGATACAGATTCCACTTCCACACTCTACCCAACCCGACTCTACCCAACCCGAAACGGTTGGCCAGACCTACCCCCAAATCAGTGGGCAGAGGCTCTACAGCAGGTTCTCTCTTCTAAGAATCAGGGCTATTCAACCTGTCTCAGCAGAAGAAAGGGGACAAGGTTTTTATTCAAGACTGGCAGCTCCTGGCGTCCTATCCTGGACCTCTCTATTCAAAACACCTTTTTGGTAATCCCAAAATTCAAAATGCTAACACTTCAACAGCTGCTTCCTGTACTAGGCAAAGATGCCTGGTTGGCAATCTTAGACTTAAAGGAAGCTTACCTGCACATTCCAGGAAGGGAATCCTGCAGGAAATGCCTACGCTTCTGGGCAGGCTCCATGCACTATCAGTTCTCTGCACTTCCCTTTGGCTTATCTACTGCTCCCAGGGTATTCACAAAGTGTCTAGCTCCGGCCATTGCATTTTGCAGGCAGAGGAATATTCAAATATACCCATACTTGGACGATTGTCTGATTCAGGCAGAAAGCCAGGACTTGCTATTAAAACATCTGGCATTCGTAAAGAAACTTCTAACCTCATTGGGTACACCATAAACGAAAAGAAATCTCATCTAGTACCCTGCAAACAGATTGTATTCCTGGGAGCAAGCTTGAACACAACTTCTCAGATGGCTTTCCTCACTCCAGAGAAACAAGTTTATTTGAAAACCGACTTCAAACTACTGGCCACAAAGACCCAGCTATCTGCAAGGAAAATTCTGCAAGCCCTGGGGTTCATGCCCTCTTGCATTCTACTAATTCCATATGCAAGACTGCATATGAGGAAACTACAATGGTATCTAAAAAGCCTATGGTGTCAACATTCTCAGGACCTGGAATCGATGATTCCTATCATTCCTTGTGTAAAGACAGAGTTCCTTTGGTGGGCAAAGGCCTGCTACCACAACAAGGGGCTCCCTTTCACTCTACCCCCTGCCGCCCAAACCCTAACAACAGATGCATCAGACTATGCATAGGGGGCTCACTTGGCAGGGCAGTGCATTCAGGGTAAATGGAACCCGAGACAGATGCACTTGCATTTCAACCAAAAAGAAATGTTAGCTGTACAGAATTCCCTGACAGCCTTCAAAGACCACATTCTTCCAGGGCAATTATTGGGAAAGACAGACAGCACCATAGTTATGTGGTACATAAACAAGCAGGGGGGAACCCACTTGTACCCTCTCTGCAGACTAGCCATGGCTTTGTGGAACACCGCCTTGAGCTACCAAGTGCACCTACAAGCTCAATTCGTGCCAGGCAAGCTAAATTCTCTGGCAGATGACCTAAGCAGAAATCTTATGGACCCACATGAATGGAAACTGGAACCAAAGATATTCAAACTCTTGGAGAACAAATGGGGGACTCCAGAGATAGACCTGTTTGCCGCCCCTCAGAACTACCGATTGGATAAATTCTGCACAAGGACTTCCCACAGTCAAGCTTGGAAAGGGTTGGGAGGGTGGCCTAATGGTTAAGGTGTTTGCCTTACAAACACAAGGTGCAGGGTTTGAGTCTCACAAGGCATAATTGGCTAGGCTTAAAATGGCTCACAAGGGCAGTTAGCTTAGTACTAATCTATGAACCTATGAAAGTGGATGCCCTGTCTTTTACCTGGGAAAGCCTCTTGGTTTATGCCTTTCCCTCTCTGCCTCTCCTCTCGAAGGTTCTGCTAAAGATCAAACAGGGCAAGCCAAGAACAATACTGATTGCACCAGACTGGCCATGCCAGCACTGGTACACACTCTTGTGCAGTATGACACTGCTGGAACCATGGCACCTGCCTCAGACCACTTCCCTGCTGTCCCAGCAAGCGGGCCAGATTCTGCACCCTCAGCTTCAAACCCTGAACCTTGCAGACTGGCTAATTCCTTGAGCTCTCCAATAGCATCCCTCAGTAAGCAGGTGCTAGATGTCATTCTGGAGGCAAGGAGGCCTAGTACTAAAAAATCCTATGCTGAAAAGTGGAAGAGATACTGTTCCTGGAGTCAGACTCAGGGGATGGGTGCAACGGTGCCCAGCTTACCTCATATACTTCAGTACTTGAGAGAAATGCTCCACAAGGGCCTATCCTTCTTGTCAATTAAAATTCATGCCTCTGCCATTTCAGCACATTATAATACTGAACCACCCCTCTTCTCTCACCCCCCTGCTAAAGCAATTCCTCAGAGGGGCCAAAAATGTAAGACGACCCCCCCCAGAAGAGCCCCTACTCCAGCCTGAGGACCTTAACTTTGTATTGGAAAAGCTCACTCTCCCTGCTTTTGAGCCAGCTGCAACTGCAGAGTTGAAATTTCTTTCTTGGAAAACAGCCTTCCTTCTAGCCATCACTTCAGCAAGACGAGTGTCTGAATTACAGGCCCTCAAGGCAGTGGAGCCCTTCATTATCTTCCATGCAGAAAGGGTTTCCCTCAGGACCAATCCTTCCTTTATGCCCAAGGTGGTGTCTAGTGTGGCCCTAAATCAGTCCATTCATTTGCCTACCTTTTTCCCGAATCCACAAAACAAAGAATGAATATTGCACTCTTTGGATGTGCACAGACAACTTAGATTTTATTTGGACAGGACTAAACCTCTCAGAAAAGCTGAACAGCTGCTAGTTGGCTTTGCTGCAGGGGCAGAGGGGAAGGCCATTTCAAAGCAAACCATTTATAAATGGATAGTTCATTGCATTCATTTCTGCTATAAGCACCATGGAAAACCTACCCCACAGGGGGATGAGATCACATTTCACTAGGGCTGCATCTACCTCTGCAGCCTTTCAGAGGAGTCCCTCCCAGGGATGAAGCTGCTACCTGGAGCTCTGTAATTACCTTTGCCAAGCATTACCACATGCCTATTTTTTCTAAATCCAGAGCTGGTTTGGCCACTGCAGTCTTGCAGGGCTTAATAGCTGGCCCTAATGCTCTCTAACTTCCTCCTCCCTTCCTTAACTTTGGGAATCAACCCAAATGTGATGACTGGAGCAGTGAAACACAAAGAACATAGTACATTTGTGTACACTTACCATAAATGTAGATGTAAGAGTGTGTTCACTGTTGCAATCTTGGTTACCCTCCCTCCAGCTCCCTGACTTCTCTTGGCTTTTACCTCTCCTTCTTTGGTGTATTTTAAGCTTTCTGGTGTATTTGCTTTTTGATGGAGGTGTACCATAACATATAATTGTTTCCTATTGTGGGGGCACCTGACATCTGGGGCAAGGAAAAACTGATGCAATGGCATCAGCTGCATGTTTTATACCCCTGATGACCTGACATCATGGAAGAAGAGAGAGCATCCGACGCAGGAATCCAAGACTCTGGTATTCAGGCCGGCTGAAGGCTACCTTCAGGCAGATAGCAACATGTATACACTCGAACATCTACATTTATGGTAAGTGTACACAACTGTACTTTCTTTGCCAGTAGTACTAAATATAACTCTAATAACCCAGGGGAAAGAAGACACCCCTGCCTGGTTCCTTAGCTTAGCAGAGAGGAACCCTCCCTCATAGATTTTTCTCTCCAATCTCTCATATAGCTTCCTAGTTAACCTTGGTACATCAGAAAATGCAAATGCTTCCACTGTCCTTCTCATAACATCCCAGCTTACTCTGTTGAATGCTTTCTCTGCATCAAAACCCAACAACAGCAGTATTTTTCTTACATTTTGTTTCCCTGTGGATCCATCACTGTTCTATTAATGTTGAATGTTTGCCTCCATTCTACAAAACCACACTGATCCTTATCTATCAATTTTGGCAAAACCTTTTCCATTTTTTAGCCGTTATACACACAAACTTTATAATCATGGTTTCAGATTGAAATGGGCCTCTGTAAAGCTGCATCTAATGGTCTTTGTAATCTTCAGTATTACAGCCTCCACAGCTTTTTTTTCCAGGATGTTGGTGCTCCCCTTCCAATTAAAATACTGTTAAACAAAACCTTCCAGATCGTTATCACTATGTCCTTCCATTCCTATATTGCAGTATTCTTGGTGTGGGAATTCCCACCTCAGGTGACCCATATTTCGGCTCCTATGCAAAAGCTTCAACTTGGCTGCTGTAGTTGCATGGGATGTCAAACACAGGGCCATAAACCCGAGACTTTAAATGTGACATCTGCACACACAGACCTCAGAACTTTTCAGCCACAGATGACCAACATATCATGTGCTTTGCTCCGTCATCACAAAATGTCTTAAAGCGAAGTACCCCGTTGGGGTTTTTCTTGTTTGACTTCTAGCTAACACTTAGTTGTTGTAGTAACCTTTAGCCGCTGTCAGCTAAAAAGTGTAACTGTCAATGCGGGCACCAGATACCCCATAAAGACAAGCACGACTGCTGCATTTTTTGCCTAGGCCAAGAGCACGACCATACCGCTTGCTCCATCTGCCAAGGCCTTATGCACCATCTGGCTGCTCTCAATCTAGATTTAGAAAATCAGTGACTTATAAAGTTAGCGCAAAGGATGGATCTCGCTTCGGAAGCCCCGACTGAACCTCTGAGGAAGAAGGCCAAGATTCCTAGGCCCTCTTCCACTACCTCTCCGCTTTCGGACATCCCGCCAGCTGCTGATTTAGGAGTTGAGGGACGTCCGTCAGATCCATCTACTTTGGCAACATTCAGGGAAGCCACCTCTCATCTGATGACTTGCACATCCACGGAGCTAACCCAGACATCGGCTACAGCCGATGTCAAGGGGGGGAACCATCCACAGTTGGGTCTCCGGCCGGGATCCCTCCTCACGAAACTGCTACCCTTAGTCAGGCTCTTGATTCCAGGCCTTCACCTAAAACTACTCCTTTAAAAAAGAAAAAAAAAAAAAACATCTGACTACACCCGGAGAAGGCCTGCCTGATTGGCAGTCCTTCACCTCTTTAATGCTGGCTTTCATGGCCCTTAGGCCCACAGCCTCTTTTCTTTCTACCCTTCCTCTCCTATGCCCTAGGCCTATCTGTCTCCTCTCTCACCACCCACTTCTCAAGCCAGGAAAGAAGAGCAAGAGGCTTGTTATTCATCTTCAGATGAGTCCATCTCTTTCACCTCCCAAATAGCCTGTTCTCAAGAATATTACTCCCCAGATGAAGAATCCATCGAAGGGGACTCCCCTCCTGTGGATATCACCTTTGGAGGGACTATAACCAAAATGAAGGAATACTTCAAATGGGACACTTTCCAAATGTCTGATACTCAAAGGTAAATTGCTACAAGTGGAATCTCCCTCTCCTTCTGCCATTCCTCCGGTCATCCCTGTATATTTAGATGCCTTTTCCTCAGCATCTAAGACCCTAGACTCTCAGCCACCTGCCCCCCTAAGAGGCCAGATCGCTTCTATAAAGTGCCTGATGACCAGAAATTTCTAGTCAAACCACCCCTGGCAGACCCTGCTGTGATTGCAGTATCACCTGATAAACATTCCAGACTTATTCCGTCTGCCTCTCTCCTACCTACAGACAAGGACCATAAAACTATGGCTATAATTGGAAAGAAGGTTTACGCCTCTTCCACACTGGCCTTCAGAGCCATCAACTACCAAACACGTATGACCAAATCTCTGGACCTGGTCTCTCAAGCCTCCACTCTGCTGGATGCTGCTCCAGACTGTCCCACTAAGTCTGACATAGCTTCTAAACTATCTCTGGCAGCCCAAGTAGCCAGGCATTCCATTAGATGTAGTTATGATACTGCAGAGGCCTCTGCGTCTGTACTTCGAAGATATTCATGGCTACACCTACAGCACATACCTGAGGACTTTAGGTCTAAAATCTTAGATGCTCTAGATCCTAACTTATTGTTTGGTAAGCAGTCAGCAGACCTTTTTAAAAATCTACAAGAAAAGAGTAAGGAATTGCAAGACATCAAGCATCTCCTTGTGTCTCCTATTCCTAAGTATTACAGAAATCCTGCAAAAATTACTTTTGTCAGAAGAAACACCTCCACTGTTGGACCTTCCTCTTCCAGACAGAAGAGGGGCCAGAAGACAAACCTCTTCCAGGCCAGCTGTCTCTCAGCCCCCCCACTAGACAGCCCTTTCAAGACAGAGGAGGACCCAACAATGCATGACTGCCATGCCCACCTCCTCTCTGCCTGCCTCACCCACTGCCTCCCCTTTTGGAAAACCATCACTACAGACAAATGGGTTCTGGCTATCGTTCAATAAGGATACTTCCTTTCTTGGAGAGAAGGGCCCCCTCCTTAAGGGGCGTGCCCTTCCCCCCCAAGAAATTAGAGACACCTATTCCCACAAATTTTACAAGAAATTCTGAACCTGGGAACAATAGAACCTGTTCTACCAAGCCAAGAAGACAAAGGATTCTACTCAAGACTGTTTTTGGTCCCCAAAAAGATGGACTATGGAGGCCCATTCTAGACCTTTCCTTTCTAAACCTATTCTTAAAGGTTTCCACCTTTAGAATGTTCTCCCTACAAACCTTACTCCCCCTTCTTCCAGCACAGGCCTTCATGGCTATACTCATCCTGAAAGAAGCCTATCTGCACATCCCCATGCAACCCTACCACGAAAAATTCTTACAGTTTTCTGCACCCTCCTCTCACTTTCCATTTACAGCATTGTCTTTTGGTTTGTCCACTGCTCCCAGTGTTCACAAAATGTCTGACACCTGCCATAGCCTATTGCAGAACACAAAGGATTCAGGTTTACCCTTACCTGGATGACATCCTGATTTTGGCAGAATGCAAGGAAGCCCTACAAAAACCCATTTACAGTTTACCATGTGCCTGCTTCAAAGACTGGGGTTCACCATCAACTACCCAAAATCTTCCTTGACCCCAGAACAAGACAAAAAAATTTCTGGGTTGTAGGATCAGGACAGACATAATGAAAGTCTTTCTTCCCCAGGACAAGTCGACTCCTTGTCCTCCCACTTCAAAAACTCTTATGCAGACCCAATGGATAACTGCAAGGCAATTTCTACGAACCTTGGGCCTAATGGCAGCTACCATTTCCATGCTACCACTAGCCAGAATGCACGTTTAAAAGCTGCAGTGGTATCTAAAAAATGTATGGTCACAACAACAGCATCCTTTAGAACAAGAAATTACCCTCTTACCCTGCCTGCAGTCAGAAATAAAATGGTGGATTCAGCAAATTCAACTGAACCCAAGCCTTCCACTGCAGTTACCCACCCCAACCCAGTTCATGCATACAGATGCATCATACCTAGGATGGGGAGCCATAATGTCAAATTACAGGGTACAGGCAAAGTGGCATCCTTCCATCAAGAAAAAACATAACGTGAGGGGAAATGACAGCAGTCCTCCTGGCATTGAAAGCCTTCCTTCCCCTTTTATAACCAGGGGTTTTCCTAATAATAACAGACAACACCACAGTCATGTGGTACCTCAACAAGCAGGGAGGGACAAATGACTGCCACCTGTGCAGAATAACCTTACTAATTTGAGACCTGGTCTCACAGCACAACTTGTCCCTGCAGGCAGCCTACATCCCCTCGCAGGACAATAAAAAAGCAGACCATCTCAGCAAGACATCCTCTCCAAGTAACGAATGGATGCTGGACAGGAATGTTTTTCTAGACATTGTCCACAAGTGGGGCACACCTCAGACTTGTTTGCCTCCCCCCAGAACAGACAACTGCAGACCTTCTGCTCCAAGACCCACTCTCCACTAGCATGGAGAATAGACACATTCAGCATTTCATGGGAGGGGAGGTTTCTACATGCCTTTTCACCCTTCCCATTAATTCAAAAAGTTCTCCTGAAAATTGGGAGACAAAAAACAAAAATCTTGCTGGTGACGCCCTACTGGGCAATGCAGCACTGGTTCCCCCTACTTCTCAATCTAGCCAAGGGCAATCATCACAAGTTACCCCATAAGGTGGACCTTCTGACAACAAAAGGGGAACCCTCATCCACCCACACTTGCAGATGTTGGCAATGACACTGTGGGCGATAAACTTTTAATTCCCTTCAGGCACCAATGCTCCGAGGACATGCTTTCAGTCCTGAGGCAGGCCAGGAAACCTACTACAAAGAAATCTTACTTGGCTAAATGGGAGAGATTTTCCATATGGTGTCTGGGCAAGGGCAGGAATCCATCCATTACAGATCCAACCCCAGTTCTCGCTTGTGTGTCAGCTAGTTGAGGGGGACCTTCATACTCTTCAGTGAAAGTCCACCTTTCAGCAGTTTCAGCCTGCCTGCCACTAGACCCTTCTCTGCTAGCCAGGCTCGATGTTAAGTTATTCTTAAAAGGGGTCTTGCACATCAGACCACCAAGAAAACCCATCCCACCACCCTGGGACCTGAACTTTGTTCTCGAAAAGCTTACACAGTCCTCATTTGAACCAGGTACTACAGCTACTCTGCAAATGTGCACATGGAAGACAGTACTGCTAGTGGCTATAACTTCAGCCAGCAGGGTGTCCGAATTGCAGCCCTAATGGCTTGCCCTCCATACACTGCCTTCCACAAGGACAGAGTAACTCTAGGAACCAACCCTTCCTTTATGACAAAAGTGGTCAATGATCTGTCCTTTTCACCAACCTACATTTTTCTCCTCTCTCTCCAATGAAAGTAAGAGAATACTCCACTCCCTGGATGTTCAACAGTTAAGGTTTTACCAAGACAAAAACAAATCCATAAGAAAATTAAATCAGCTTTTGTTTCCTTCTACCCCAGGGGCCCTGGGCAAGGCAGTCTCCAAACAAACCATCGCATGTTGGATTAGAAAAAACATTTGCCTATGTTACTCACACCATGGCAAAAACTTCCACAGGGAGTAAAGGCTCACTCTACCATACACACTTTCAGTAAACACTACAAGCTGAACAATGTCTCCAGAGCACATGCAGGTTTCGACAGAACATTCCTGCAGGGCTTTGTAGAATCGGTTACTTCTACCTCCTCCCTTCCTTCATCTAAGCTGTCATATTTTTCCACAGCAAGAATACTACAATGTAGGAATAGAAGGACATAGAATAGTTGTGTAAATTCTTACCATAACCATAGATGTCCTCCTCTTCCATGTTGCAGTATTCCTTCCCACCCACCTTAAGCCCCCTTCTCTCCTCTCTCTGTCATTATTGACCTGTCTTAGGGTAGGGTATAACCATCAGGAGACCTATGACCTATTTAGTCATCAAATGGCTCTCTGATCCTATGGCTGTCATCACTTGCTACTCTATTCAACAATACTTCTGGGCGTTTAAGTTCTGAGGTCTGTGTTTGCAGACATCACATTTAAGGTCTTGGGTTTATGGCCCTGCATGTGACGTCCTACGCAACTACAGCAGCCAAGCTGAAGCTTTTGTATATGAGCCGACATACAGGGTCGCCTGAGGCGGGAAATCCCACACCAGGAATACTGAAACATGGAAGAGAAGGACATCTGTGGTTATGGCAAGATTTTAAACAACTATTCTTTCTTCCCCCCCTAGCTTCCAAACTTCTACCTGAATACCATCTACTTCTGGAGACCTTCCTGCAAATTAGTTATACATCACCATTTTTAGCTCATCTCCTCCTATCTTAATCTTAATTGTTCAGCCTTACCTACCTCTAACCATGGCGTATTTTAGTCTTCCATAAATATTTCAAATTATGTTTTTTCTTGATTTCCCTTTTTTTCTGATTTATACAATTATTCAAATTTCTAAAATATCTCTAATACCTCTACAGGATCTCTGGTTATTTTTCTTGTTATAGGCTGCTTAAGTTTGGCAACAGCCCTTTTTATTTTTTGTTGCCTAAGTCATTGTGCCAAAAGATTTTGTGCCCTTGAGTTATGAAGAAGTTGCTTAGCAGCAGTCTTTTTAAACTTATATTGTCCACATACTCATTTTCTCTTTAGCACTTTGCAATTCTGCCTCTTCTTGTTCTGTAAGATGCCCCTTACTCTGTAATACTTAAACCTTAGTCAGCCCCTCTAAATAATTCTGGTTATTTCTTAAACATATCTATTTCTACCATATTTTTAAACTCCGCTATCATTTTATCTCACTCACTAGCTGTAACTTCTGGAGTACCTTCTGTATTCCCTAATAACTCCCAAATAATTTCCACCATCCATTCCGTAAATTCCTTGCTCTTTAACAAGTAGGTAAGGATGCACCAGTCTCTCATCTTTACTTCATTACCCTGCATTTTGTCTTGGTAATTACTGGTGCATGATCCGAAATAGTTATTGGACATGTTTCAAAGTTCACAATTAAATGCACATGTCTGTGTGAAATATAATTCGTCTAGTCTACCCCAGTTGTTGTACCTTGGGGCGTAATGTGTAAATTGTGTCCGAGTTCCTACTACTGAATTCACGTCTTCTATACCAAATATTTTCATCACTTTCTTCAGAAATCAACCCTCTTTTGTTCCTTCTGGGCCCCTAGATACATCCTCATTGTTGCAATTCATACTTCTCAAATGTACAGATTTTTGCCTCATATTTTTGGTCCATTTTTCATAAAATTGTGGTTTTCTGGCATATTAGTGGCAAATCATTAGAGACTGAAGTTAGAAAATAATGACCAGCATTTGAGTTTGACTTGATACCCTTCAGAAAATCCATGCTACAGCAAAACCTGTTCTATCACTTGTAAGTGTAATATTAAGAAGTTGGCCCTATTTTGGGGCCTTTGTCCCACTTTTATTAATGGCTTTGTCCCGGTTTCTTGCTGTAAAAAGTTGAGAGGTATGGTTGCAAATTCAATTTCAGTCCCCACCTAGAAGTAATATTTCCTGCTGAAAGCTGATTATTTCTCCCCAAAATATTTTAAGCACCTTTAATAACAGCTTTGGATGGAATATAAATACATGCCAGAGTAATCCTCCCCCTTTGGCAGTAGCCCCCTTACTACCACAAATTTTGCATCATTTCCTCTTCTATCACTGTTGGAGCTTCTCTAGTAGTTAATATAAGTATCTGATGTACTTTTCATTCTTCCTTCCGAATGGATCTCTGATCCGATCCTTGGATTCGACACAGCTACATTTACACGACTTTGGATACAAATCTCAAGCATCTCCCTCTACCCATAATGCTCTATTCCATCCCAAACCCCTCAGATCTCATTTGCTGCCATTGTGGCAGGATGCAATTCCGGATCTCAAGCAGTGAGTGTTTTGGGTTTTTTCTTGTTAAACTGCGATAGTTTTACTGTTACTACATAAATACTATAACCTCTGATGTGATGTCAGTCTCGCCTTTATTCTCACTTTTGGGTTGGATCCGATCCATCACATCTGTTTCAGCCTTTTACAAAAGCTTTTGAGGCCTTCAGCGAAGCTCGTGGGCATTCTCCCTTACCCATAATGCAACTCCTAACTTACTCAGATCTCGTTTGCTGCTCTGCGAAAGGCATGGTTCCTAAGCAAGCTTTGGGCTAAGTGCTTTCTTTTATTTTTATTTATTGCATTTATTTATTTTATTTTACATTTGTTGACCGGGCTAGTCCAACTGGATACATGTCCATTTTCAGTGGAGGCCCGGGGAGAAAAGCTCCAGTAACGTCATACTAAATAATAAACACACTGTAAACATACAAAACATCTAATATAAAATTTGAAAATAGTTTAAAAAAGACAAAAAAAAAAGTAGAAAGATTTGAGAAAGGCACTTAGTATTACAGCATCAGATTAAGTAAAATTTAGAAAAATGACTGTATAAAAAGTGACTAGTACAATCAAGCATGAGTTAGGAATTAAGAAGGAAAGGTTAGTTTAAAAATCAAATAGAGAAAAAAAATGTTTAGTCAGGGTTGTTGCAAGAGCATAGCCAGTGGTTAGAGAGGAAAAGTTTTAGGTTAGTTTTAAATAGTGGGAGTGAGGTTAGGGTTGTAAGGTCTTGTGGTAGGAGATTCCATATTTTGCCAACTGAAATTAGAGAATATGGTATCTCCTGCTAAGTTATTTGATAAGGAAGTATGAATCAGCATTCTATTAGAGGAGCGTAGATTCCTCAGGTTGTTGTATGGTCTTATGAGGGTAGAGAGCATTGGAGTGTTGTCGGGATGGTATAGGGCTTTGTGAGCGATTGTAAGTTGGTTAAATTGTATTAGGTGAGGTAATTCAAGCCAGCCTAGTTGTTTAAGATTCAGACAGTGATGAGTCCTGTATGGAGAGTTTGTAGCAAATCTGGCAATATTGTTATATGATGTAGCTAGTTTAAGATTATGCTTAGAAAGATTGGTGTATATGGGGGAAGCATATAATAGGGTAGAGATTAAGTGGGTTCTAGCTATTGTGGTTCTTGCTTCTGGTGTCAGGAAAGATTTGATTCTATAGAGAGATCCGGGTTTTCTGTTAGTAGATTTTATTGTTGTGTTTATGTGAGTGTCAAATTTTAGTTGATTGTCAATTGTAATTCCTAGGAGTTTGGTGATGGGGTCTGGAGAGATAAGGGTGCCATTGCTGGATGTGAGTGTGAAATGAAGAGAGGGAGACAAGTGAGTGGGTGTAAAGAGCAAAAGTTTGTATTTTTTGGGTTAAGGAGGAGACGGTGATTAGAGAACCATTGCTCTATAGTGGCAAAGGCTTTTTGTGTGAATAAATGAAGTTCAGTTTGGGATGAGCCAGAACAAATGATGGTTGTGTCATCTGCATATTGAATGCAGGTTGAATGTGGAGTAGCGAGATGAAGGTCATTTATGAAAATGGAAAACAGTACTGGACCTAACATAGATCCTTGTGGGACACCTATGGAGGTGGGGAGGAGGTCTGAAAGATGGTTTTGCCAGAGAACTGCTTGTTTTTGGTTTTCTAGATAGGATGTAAACCAGTTTATAGCAGGATTGTCAAGACAGAGGGACTTCAAACGGTGGAGGGGGAG